>NC_059168.1:26510988-26680988 GCF_019923935.1 Bubalus bubalis
ACGGAGAAGCCAATGGCGACCCACTCCAGTACTCTTGCCTGGAAAATCCCATGGACAGAGGAGCCTGGTGGGCTGCAGTCCATGGGGTCGCTGAGTCGGACACGACTGAGTGACTTCCCTTTCACTTTTCACTTTCATGCACTGGAGAAGGAAATGGCAACCCACTCCAGTGTTATTGCCTGGAGAATCCCAGGGATGGGGGAGCCTGGTGGGCTGCCGTCTATGGGGTCGCACAGAGTCGGACACGACTGAAGCGACTTAGCAGCAGCAGCACTCTGCATTTAAATTAAAAAAGCAGGGTGATAATATACAGCCTTGATGAACTTCCTTTCCCAGTTTTGAACCAGTCCGTTGTTTCATGTCCGGTTCTAACTGTTGCTTTTTGTCCTGCCTACAGGCTTCTCAGAAGGCAGGTAATGAGTTCTGGTATTCCCATTTCATTAAGAATATTCCACAGTTTGTTGTGATCCACATAGTCAAAGGCTTTAGCAGAGTCAATGAAGCAGAAGTAGATGTTTTTCTGGAATTCCTTTGCTTTTCCTATGGTCCAGCGTATGTTGGCAATTTGATCTCTGGTTCCTCTGCCTTTTCTAAATCCAACTTTTACATCTAGAAGTTCTTGGTTCACATATGGCTGAAGCTTAGTTTGAAGGATTTCAAGCATAATCTTGCTGACGTGAAATGAGTGCAGTTGTACAGTAATTTGAACATTCTTTGGGATTGCCCTTCTTTGGGATTGGAATGAAAACTGACCTTTTCCAGTCCTGTGGCTACTGCTGAGTTTTCCAAATTTGCTGGCATATTGAGTGCAGCACTTTCACAGCATCATCTTTTAAGATTTGAAATAGCTCAGCTGGAATTCCTACACCTCCACTAGCTTTGTTCATAGTAATACTTCTTAAGGTCCATTTGAATTCACACTCCAGGATGTCTGGCTCTAGATGAATGACCACATCATCATGGTTATCTGGGTCATTAAGAGTTTTTTTGTACAGTTCTGTGTATTCTTGCCACCTTTTCTTAATCTCTAAGAATATAGATATAAACACTGGTATGTGGAGCTATGTTTTCATTACTCTGAAATGAGAATATGAGTTGGGATTGCTGTATGGATAATACAGGAAATATATATTTAACTTTCTGAGAAACTGTCAAATTGTTTTTCCAAAACGGTTTATCTTCTTCCATTGCCTCCAGCCGTGCCTTAGGGTTCCCATTGCTCTAAGTCTTGGCAGACACTTCCTATGTGGAAGTCTAGTAGTATCTCAGTGTGGCCAGAATTGGAGGTGGGAAAAATCAGACTACAGTCTCCCGCTTCTTCTCCCTCTCCTTATCGATTTTCATTCCACTGCTTCTCCATGGAATAGCAATACAGACACAGACACTATGGCATTTTCTGAGGAAGGTGAGGCATTTTGATAGGTGAGAGGTGAAAAAAAGAGGAAGGAGAAAGTGAGGCCAGAAAGGGAAAGGTGTGCTGTGGAAGGAGGCTAAGATTATATAGTGAAAGTTTGGGTGTTTTGCTGTTATATTATTGGATGTCAAAGGCAAAATGAAGCTGTTTTTAGTGGAGGAGGGCAGGATGTCAACATCAGGTTTATGTTTTAGATTTTTGTGTTAGAAAGATGATTCTGATGAACATATGGTTATTTGGATGAGTATGATTGGAATGAGAAGCGGATCTTTTTAGCTGTATGATCAACATTAGCTTTATTCTTTTTTTTCTCTATTCCTTAGAAATTTCACTAGTTCACTGACTTCAGTTATATTCCCAGCCACTTTGGTATTTTCTCTTAATGGCCTAACTTTACCTCAAACCCAGTGTATCGGAGAGGAAGACACCCAAGGTCATCATTTCTCTTCAGTTTGTTCAACTCTGTTTCCATTTCCATCACCTTTCTTCCAGTGCTTAAGCTAGATATCTTGGAGTTATCTTGACTTTTCTTTGTTGTTTTCTTTATCTAATTTTTCATGAAGCTTAGTATTTTTTATTTTCGCAGAAAGTCTCTCAAATTTGGTTCTTTTTACTTCTCACTGCCACATTCTCCTCATCTTAATCTACTTTTCTGCACCAATGTCCTAACTTAGTTTTTCTTTTTCACCAAGCACTACCTTCAGTTTTTTCCATTCCTGCCAGATAAATCTGACATTTCATTTTCTTCCTGTCACTCTTTTGAAAGGAAAAGAACCTATTACTGGGGACACTCCAGTAGGCACTTTCAAACATGATTTCATTTCATTCTGGGAAGTTAGTCTCATTAACCACATTTTGTATAACAAGAACTAAGGCTCCCAAGGTACAACTGGACTTTGTACCTAGTTCTATCTGAATACAAAGCCCAAAGTCTTTCCTTTGCTCTCTTTTGCCAAAACACTACAGTGAGTCAGTGAGTCCGTTTGACCAACAATTTTAAGTCCCAACATTTCTGGTTCTCATAGCCCTATAACATCTTCTCCCCTCCCTCAGATCATACCCTCCCACCCTCACCCTACCCCCCAAGCTAAACTCTTATATTTTCCAGTGTTCTAAAATAAGTCCTTTCTCTTCTGCAGGTCTGCTATCTCAAAGACTAAAATGCTGCACGCTGTTTAGCCCCTGTGTCTTTTCATATAACATGTGAAATGTTTTTCAAATAGCATTTCTCCCTTGAAATTGTCTCACTTTTGCCCCAGACAACGTTTAGCTATCTCTTAGTCTCACATTGTCCCACACTGAAGTTGGTTCAAACAATTTTAAAGGCCTCACCAATCTTTAAATTAAGGAATGCATATGAGAAGAGTAAATATAGAACATGAAGACATTTATTTCTGAAAAACAAAATTTAGTCCTGGTTTTCAGTTTGGAAAATTAATAGGAAAAATTTTTTTAGTTACAGAATGAACATTTAGAAAATTTTATTTTATAGTTAAAATTAAGAAAACACAGACCATTATTTTTGTTCAAATTCTTGTCTGTCAAATTTCTATCTTCCTGAATAGGCTATGTAGGTGGGTGCTGGTGGCCTGAGTAAGTCAGGAATCAGCTACAGCATGAAGTCTCAGTCAGAGTAGACTATTCCAAAGAGAAATAAGGGAAAGGAAAATAAACTTTTCTTCCTTTAGCTAATCAACATTGGCTCCAATAGAGCAGTTAAAAAAAAAAAAAAAGAATGTTTGAAGAGAAAAATTTGGCTTATATATGACACCTGATTAATTTTTGTTCTTATTGTTGGGTAAGCTTACTGCTAGAAGTCCTAGAGATTCCTGCTGCTGCTACTGCTAAGTCGCTTCAGTTGTGTCCAACTCTGTGTGACCCCATAGACGGCAGCCCACCAGGCCCCTCTGTCCCTGGGATTCTCCAGGCAAGAATACTGGAGTGGGTTGCCATGTCCTTCTCCAATGCATGCATGCATGCTAAGTCGCTTCAGTCATGTCTGACTCTGTGCTACCCTATGGACAGCAGCCCACCAGGCTCCTCTGTCCACAGGATTCTCTAGGCAAGAATACTGGAGTGGGTTGCCATCCTTCTCCTAGAGATTCCTATATTTTTTAAATTAAGAATTTCAGACCTCTCAGCCACTGTTCCATTGGATCATAGAAAAGAAAGAGAATTCCAGAAAAACATCTACTTCTGCTTCATTGACTACGCTGAAGCCTTTGACTGTGTGGATCACAACAAACTGTGGAAAATTCTTAAAGAGTGGGAATACCAGACCACCTTACCTGCCTCATGCAAAACCTGTATGCAGGTCAAGAAGCAACAGAATTACAGAATTAACAGAATAACAGAATAAACAGACTTTAGGCTCTCCGGTAAGACAGACAAGAATTTAGATCTCTTCTTTATTAATTAGCCAGTTTGTTACCTATTATTGAATCACCTTAGTTCTCAATTTCCTTAACTGTAAAATGGATATAATTGTGTTGCCTTTCGTCATAGGGTTGCTGTGAGGGTTAAAAGATCCAATGGTAATAAAAGGATTTAGAAGTTTGGCACATGAATTCTCAATTTGAAAAAAAAGTCATTATTATTTTTGTTATTTAATAAAGTGTTTCATTAAGCTTACCTCATATAATTTCTTAAAGTATCCTCAATGATGTTTATATCTTACTTGAATAGTTTATAAAATATAACCTCTTCTAATGAGATTATAGGAGAAGGCAATGGCACCCCACTCCAGTACTCTTGCCTGGAAAATCTCATGGATGGAGGAGCCTGGAAGGCTGCAGTCCATGGGGTCGCTGAGGGTCGGACACGACTGAGCGACTTCACTTTCACTTTTCACTTTCATGCATTGGAGAAGGAAACGGCAACCCACTCCAGTGTTCTTGCCTGGAGAATCCCAGGGATGGGGAAGCCTGGTGGGCTGCCATCTATGGGGTCACACAGAGTCGGACACGACTGAAGTGTCTTAGCAATAGCAATGAGATTATGGATTGCATTGCTGCTCCTTAATCTATTGCCTACAAGGTAAGATGAAAGTAGTGGAGTATTTTAATTTGTAAGATGTAGAAGTGTGCCAGAGGATGTGGGATATTACCTTGTATTTGAATAATGGCCCTCATTGAAATCATTTTCATCTCCAAATGAAAGTCAAGTCCTACCTATAGAAATACTGTTTCACTGATAATTTATGGATACTGTTAAATGCTCTCTAAATTGTTAAGCAGAATGCTATCTTCTTCATGGGATCTTTCCAACTCAGGGATTGAAATTGCGTCTCTAGTTTTGGCAGGCAGATTCTTTACCACTGAGCCACCAGGGAAGCCCAGTGATCTAAAATGGGAGATACTAAATTAAAATTAACCTAATCCCATTCATTATAAGATACTTATGGAATGCAACAATAATTTTTTGGATTAAAATTCAAGTCAGCAAGTACTTATGTTATCTATTTATAAAGCATGGGCTTTCCAGGTGGCGCTAGTGATAAAGAACCCACCTACCAATGCAGGAGACGTAAGAGACTCAGGTTGGATCCCTGGGTGAGGAAGATCCCCTGCAGGGGGACATGGCAACCCACTCCAGTATTCTTGCCTGGAAAATCCCATTGACAGAGGAGCCTGGTGCGCTATAGTCCCTAGGATTGCAAAGAGTCAGGCACGACTGAAATGACTTTGCACACATGCATACATAAAGCATAGTATTCAGTTCTTTAAGTCTATAGAAGATAAACAAGATGGAGTTCCTGGAGGTGCTGTGGTCTAAAGTAGGAAATTGGATATCTGCATGAAATAATTTTAAAAAACAGTGAAAAGGCTTGTTGATTAAACCAAAGCAGTTTTAGTGTCCAGCTTTTTTAAAGGAGAAAAAATTATACCTCCTATCAGCCAGACAGGTTAATTTTGACACTTTTAAAGATTCTGTGCTAGATGAAATCACTGAACACTCAATTAGTCACCACATAGGATAGCGTGAAGCACTGAGTAGTCACTCTCTTGGCTTTGCAAAGATCAAATTGTACCAGATCAATTTAATTTCCTTCTTCAAGAGATTGACAGTTTTTACAGACATTTAAGAAGCAGGATATGTAATTTATCTGAACTTCAGAAGGGATTTTGATTCAGTCATACCTGACATTTTAGCACTAACTCCAAGGATGTGGTCCAGTCCAGACTGTATTCCTATAGTAAGGAGCCCACCTCACTGATAAGCCACAGTTGAAAATGGTCACCAGGGGTTCAGTATCAACAATAAATCTGTTCCAAGGAAAACTCTAATACAAGTGCTTTGAAAAGTTGTTTTAGTTGAAATGCAATAATCTTAAACCATTATAAAGGAACCAGTATGTACTCTATATAGGGCAATAGGACCAAGTTCAAAATAGTGTGCTGTGGGGATCATGAGCAGTATCAAAGATAGATGCAAAATAGGAGCAGTGTGGCCTTAAGTATGACAAAGACAAAATTGGGAGTCAGTAGTGGCAATGGCACCCCACTCCAGTGCTCTTGCCTGGAAAATCCCATGGACAGGGGCGCCTGGTGGGCTGCAGTCCATGGGGTCGCTAAGAGTCGGACACGACTGAACGACTTCACTTTGACTTTTCACTTTCATGCATTGGAGAAGGAAATGGCAACCCACTCCAGTGTTCTTGCCTGGAGAACCCCAGGGACGGGGGAGCCTGGTGGGCTGCCGTCTATGGGGTCACACAGAGTCGGACACAACTGACGCAACTTAGCCGCAGCAGCAGTGAAACCCAGTCTATATATCCCTGAGCAATTCTGTGTTGTTATTTATAAGCAACACATAATTTCAGAGTGTGTAAAAAGGGATATGATTTGCAAGCATAGGAGTCCAGAGTCATTACTCTGTAATAGATAGTTTAAGAGTTACAACTCTGGAGTTAGTTAGAGTTACAACTTTAGAGTTAGAGTTATAGCTTGCAGACTATTCTAATTGTATGCTGCAGGGAAGCTAGAGGGCCCGGAGTAAAACATTCTAAACGTGTAAGATGATAACGAGATGTTTTGTTGAAGTTCAGACTAGAGAACAGTGTGCGTGTGTGTGTGTGTGTGCACGCATGCATGCGCACGTGTGCACGCTCACTGGGTTGTGTCTGACTCTTTGCGACCCCGTGGACTGTAGTCTGCCAGGCTCCTCTGTCCATGGGATTTTTCAGGCAGAAATACTGGGGCAAGTTGCCGTTTCCCACTCCAGGAGATCTTTTCAACCCAGGGATCAAACCTTCATCTCTTGTGTCTCCTGCACTGGCAGGCGAATTCTTTTTTTTTTTTTCTTTATTGAAGGATTAATTGCTTTACAGAATTTTTTTGTTTTCTGTCAGACTTCGACGTGAATCAGCCATAGGCAAATTCTTTACCTCTGACTACCTGGGAAATCCATAGAGAAGAGAGACCACATTTCAAATTGTGCAGAGGTATTATTGCATTTCACAGTCATTTGTTGAGTAGCGACATTATGTCAGATTGTCAGGATAAGTTTATGAAGTGATTGTTTTATTTTAATTTTCACAGGGGATAATATAAAACAAATGCACTTAAATGTAGTGAGAATTCAGTTAGATAAAGGAAGAATTATTTTACTATTGAGGTCATTAAACACTGAAACATGTTATCAGAGAGTTTCTGAAATATTTTTCTTGGAATCTGTTTGGAAACAGAAGAGACAGGCTTCTGCCTAAGGTGGCATAGGTGTCCAGCGCTTTGGTTTAGTCCAGTGGTTCCAGAATCTGACAGTGTCAGGACTGCTTGGATAGAATTTTTTAGAAAACAGTCTACTGAAGTATAATTGACCTACTATAAATTACACATATTTCAATCATATAATCTGATATTTTGACTTATGTATGTACCCATGGTACTATCACCACATTCAAGATAATAAACATATTCATCATCACCAAAGGTTTTTTCATGCCCTTATGTAGTTCTTCTTCCCAGCCCTCTATGGGCAACCCTTATCTACTTTCTGTCCCTAGAGATTATTAATTTGCATTGTCTAGAATTTTATGTACACGGAATCAAACAGTTTGTCCTCTTTTTCACCTGGCTTTCACTCGGTATATTTATTTTGAACTTTATCCATGTTGTAATGTGTTTCAATAGGTCATTCCTTTTTATTGCTGAGTAGTATTCCATTGTATGTACACAGTTTATTTATCCATTTATTCATTGATGGACATTTGGGTTCTTTTCAGTTTGGGGTTATTACAAATAAAGCTGTTATGAACATTTATATATAAGCTTTTGATAAGACCTATTTTCTCATTTCTCTATTTTCTTATTTCTCTAGAATCATAGCATTATATGGTAATATTATGTGTTTAACTTTTAAAACAACTGTCAAATTGTTTTCCATGTGGTATTTCTGTTTTACACTCCCAGCAGCCATTGTGGGAGAGTTCAGCCAACACTTGAAATGATGAGGCTCTTTGATTTTAGACATCCTAATAGCTGTGTAGTGGTATCGCATTATGGTTTTTATTTAAACTTCCCAAATGGCCAAAGATGTTGAGGATCTTTTCCCGTGCCAATTTGCCATCTATGTATTTTCTTTGGCAAAGTTTTTTCTTTTTTTCCCTTACCACTTTCTAATATAGGTATTTGTCTTCTTATTGAGTTTTGAGAGTTCTTTGTGTATTATCAGTACAAGTCCTTTAGCAGATAGCTGATCTGCAGATATCTTCTCTCAGTCTGTAGTTTTGCCTTTTCATGTCTCTCAAAGAGCAGAAGTTTTTGATCTTGATGAAGTCCAACTCATCCTTTTTTTTTCCTTCTATGGATTGTCCTTTGTTCATGTCTAAGAACTCTTTGGCTGACCCAATGTTACAAATGTTTTCTCCTGTGTTGTATTTTTTTAAAGGTGTTCTGTTGCCTTTTTTTTTTTTAATTTATTAATTTATATGTTGGCTAT
Organism: Bubalus bubalis; assembly: GCF_019923935.1. Classification (NCBI taxonomy): domain Eukaryota; kingdom Metazoa; phylum Chordata; class Mammalia; order Artiodactyla; family Bovidae; genus Bubalus; species Bubalus bubalis. The sequence continues at coordinate 26,519,342 of NC_059168.1, forward strand.
GGTGGGTCTTCATTGCTGCACTTGGGCTTTCTCTAGTTGTGGCAAGTGGGGGCCACTCTTTGTTGAGCTGTGTGGGCTTTTCACCGCAGTAGCTTATTTCATTGTGGAGCACAGACTCTAGGCACAGAGGGCTCAGTAGTTTTTGGCACCCAGGCTTAGTTGCTTCTTGACAAAGAGTATCTTCTGAGACCAGGGATTGAACTGGCGTCCCTTGCATTGCAAGGCAGGCTCTTAACTGTGGACCGCCAGGGAAGCTCTCTCGTATGTTTTCTTATAAAAGTTTTATGGTTCGAGTTTTATAGCGGGTCTTTATCCATTCTGAGTAATTTTTTTATATGGTATGAGGTATGGATCAATGTTCTTATTTTACATATGGATGTTTGTTTTTCTAGCATTAGTTGTTGAAAAGACTATTCTTTTTCCACTGAAATGTCATTGAACCTGTGTCAAAAATCAGTTGTTCATGTATGTATAGGTCTATTTCTGGGTTCTCTACTGAGTTTTGTTGGTATATTTGTTAAAGGGTGTTCTGAGACCTAATTTCCAAACTGTGGAGGGAGGATTTTCTCCCCACACAACCAAGAAATGCTCAGGATACCAGCCGGGAGTCCTACAATTCAACTCAATTCTCACCCTGTATCCCCAGAAGGAGCCGCAGATCCTACAAGGAAAAAGTTCATTCTACTAGACCACTCTCCATTTCAGATGCCAATTATAGACCCAGGTTGTTACCTGTGCTTCTGAACAACTGGCTACAAATCAGAAGTTCCCATGACCCCTTCTTTGAGTTTGGTTCTTTTTTCTAGAGTGACTCACAGGACTCAGTAAACCCATTTACTCACTGGGTTACTGGCTTATTACAAAAGGATACAGAGGAACATCCAGATGGAAGAGATACATAGGGCAAGGTGTGTGAGAAGGGTGCAGAACGTCCATGCTCTCTGAGAATGCTACTCCACCTGAATCTCCATGAGCTCACCAACCCAGAAATTCTTAATACTGTATCCTTTTGGATTTTTATAGAGGCTTCATTATGTAGGCAGGATTGATAAAGCATCAGCTATTGGTGATTGATTTACCCTCCAGCTCCTCTTCTTCCCCAGAGGTCAAGATGTGGAACTGAAAGTTCCAACCCTCCAATCACATGGTTGGTTGCAACCGGGCCCCATCCTTAGGTGACCTGAAAGCATTCCAGGAGTTACCACATTATCATAATAAATGACACTTTTTTTCCTCACCACTTAGGAAATACTTAGGGTTTTAGAACCTCTAGTATAGTGCTGCTGCTGCTGCTGCTGCTAAGTTTCTTCAGTCGTGTCTGACTCTGTGCGACCCCATAGACGGCAGCCCATGAGGCTCCCCTGTCCCTGGGATTCTCCAGGCAAGAACACTGGAGTGGATTGCCATTTCCTTCTCCAGTGCATGAAAGTGAAAAGTGAAAGTGAAGTCGCTCAGTCGTATCCGAGTCTTAGCGACCCCATGGACTGCGGCCCACCAGGCTCCTCCATCCATGGGATTTTCCAGGCAAGAGTGCTGGAGTGGGGTGCCATTGCCTTCTCCGAGTATAGTGCTAGAAACAGGAATTAAGACCAAATATATTTTCTTGTTATAAATCACAATATTATATTTGTCTTTGTATTGAAACCACACTCTCTTATTACTGTATTATTATATTAAGTCTTAAAATCAGGTAATATCAGTTTTTCAAACTTGATCTTCTTTCTCAAAGATATTTTGGTTATTCTAGATCTTTTGCATTTTCATATGAATTTTAGAATCAGCTTGTCAACTTTTATTTGACTACCAGGATTTTGATTGAGATTGCATTGAGTCAACAGATAAATTTGAGGGTAGTAGACCTCTCAACAATATTAAGTCTTCTATTAAGTCTTCTAATCCATGGACATGGTATATTCTTCCATTAATTTAATTTTTAAGTTTCTTTCAGCAATATTTTGTGATTTTCAGTATACTAATCTTACACATCTTCTGTCAGATTTATCCCTAAGAATTTCATGTTTTTAATGCTATTGTAAATTTTATTTTCAAATTTTAATATCTAATAGTTTGTTGCTGGTGTATAGAAATGTAGTTAACTTTGTGTATTGATCTTGTATCTTGCAATCTTACTAAACTTACTTATTAGCTGTAATGACTTTTGGGTAAAATTTTCTTTGTAGACAATCATGTTGTGTGCTACAGTGACAATTTTACACATTCCGTTCCCATCTAGATACCTTTTATTTCTTTTTCTTCCCATGCTTCACTGACTGGAACCTCTAGTACAGTGTTGTATAGAAGTGGTAACAGGTTATCTTTGTTTTGTGAGGGACATTGGTTTCTAGTTTTCTCATAATATCTTTGATTTTTGTATCAGGGTTTAATGTCCTTATAAAATGAGTTAGGCAACATTAAGGAGAAAGGGACAACAGAGGATGAGTTGGTTGAATGACATCACAGACTCAATGGACATGAGTTTGACCAAGCTCCTGGAGTTGGCGATGGACAGGGAAGCCTGGTGTGCTGCAGTCCAAGGGGTTGCAAAAAGTCGGACGTGACTGAGCGAATGAACTGAAATGAACTAAATATTCTTTTTTAGTTTTGTGAAATAATTTGAAAGAATTGGTATTATTTTCTCAATTTTGGTGGAATTTAGCAGTGACACCATCTGGGCCTACTAAAGCTCATTCTGTGCGTGAGTCCAGAAATCTCTTTGTAACAAGTTCCCCGTGTGATGCTGCAGAACCGCTGATCTGATAAAACGTGATCTCTTAAAGTCCAAGCCAACCATCAGCCAAACAGTCAGGGATGTGGCAGTTCTCAAGAGGCAAACAGATCATCATCAGCCAGTGGCTTTCATCTCTGAACTGTGCTTGCATCATCATGGAGCTGCATCACTAAACTTTGGAACTCCCTCCCCAGAAAATCCCAGGTCTGTCAGGAGGTCATTCTGACAGAATTGTGAGAATTGTAAAACCTCTAAAGTTTATTTGGTAATTAGAATCATGCATATAGATTCCTTTCTGTTTTATGACCAATAGAAAATTGAACATTTGCTTCAATATGCCATGAAATCAAACTTTTTAGAGAAGATTATGTTTTATAAGGAAAATGAGTTGTCCTATGACATGCTACTGATTAGATCTTCACTCTGTTCAAGTTTGGAATGATTAAAATCCTCTTCAATAATTGTGAATTTTCCCCTGATAAAAGTCACCTTTGAGGTTATTATGCAGTAGATTCAAGTTCGTAATTTTATTAATATTTTTATTACTAATTTTATTACTAACCTGTGCTTCCTCCAGGAAGCACAAATTCCTAAGTACATATTAATTGACTACTTGATCTATTTGTAGCGCATTTGATGAACTGTTTTCACAGATGCCATGACTGTTTTCACAAATCTCCGGCTTTTATACATACTGGTTAACTACTTTGTGACTAAATTTTAATCCTTCGAAAGTGAAAGTTGCTCAGTCATGTCCGACTCTTTGCAACCCCATGGACTATACAGTCCATGGAATTCTCCAGGCCAGAATACTGGAGTGGGTAGCCTTGCCCTTCTCCAGGGGATCTTCCCAATCCAGGGATTGAACCCAGGTCTCCCACATTGCAGGCGGATTCTTTACCCGCTGAGCCACCAGGGAAAGTGGTACTAATTTGTGAACAATGGCTTGCATTAACTACTTACAGTAGAAACAGTGGCTGAGTTTATTTTTCTGGGCTCCAAAGTCACTGCAGATGGTGATTGCAGCCATGAAATTAAAAGACACTTACTCCTTGGAAGAAAAGTTATGACCAACCTAGACAGCATGTTAAAAAGCAGAGACATTACTTTGTCAACAAAGGTCTGTCTAGTCAAGGCTATGGTTTTTCCAGTGGTCATGTATGGATGCGAGAGTTGGACCTAAAGAAAGCTGAGCACCGAAGAATTGATGCTTTTGAGCTGTGGTGTTGGAGAAGACTCTTGAGAGTCCCTTGGACTGCAAGGAGATCCAACCAGTCCATCCTAAAGGAGATCAGTCCTGGGTGTTCATTGGAAGGACTGATGTTGAAGCTGAAACTCCAGTACTTTGGCCATCTGATGTGAAGAGCTGACTCATTTGAAAAGACTCTGATGCTGGGAAGTATTGAAGGCAGGAGGAGAAGGGGACAACAGAGGATGAGATGGTTGGATGGCATCACCAAGTCAATGGACATGGGTTTGGGTAAACTCCAGGAGTTGGTGATGGACAGGGATGCCTGGCATGCTGCGGTTCATGGGGTCACAAAGAGTCGGACACGACTGAGCAACTGAACTGAACTACTTACATACTTCTATTTTGGGTGACTAAGTATAAAATCATTTAAAAAATCTTATGTCCATAATTCTTTATGGTGAATCCATAATCAGTAATATTCACCAGCCAGTGATTTTGTTGTTGTTCAGTCACTTAGTCATGTCCAACTCTTTGTGACCTCATGGGCTGCAGCACTCCAGGTTTCCTTATCCTTCACAATCTCCCAGAGCTTGCTCAAACTCATGTCCATTGAGCCGGTGATGAGTTCCAACCATCTCATCCTCTGCTGTCCCCTTCACCTTCTGCCTTCAATCTTTCCCAGCATCAGGGTCTTTTCTGATGAGTCAGATCTCCTTGCAGTCCAAGGGACTCTCAAGAGTCTTCTCCAACACCACAGTTCAAAAGCATCAGTTCTTCAGTACTCAGTCTTCTTCATTGTCCAATTCTCACATCCAAACATGACAACCGGAAAACTATAGCTTTGACTATATGGAGCTTTCTCAGCAAAGTAATGTCTCTGCTTTTTAATACACTGTCTAGGTTTGTCATAGCTTTTATTCCAAGGAGCAAGCATCTTTTAATTTCATGCCTGCAGTCACCACCTGCAGTGATTTTGGAGCCCAAGAAAATAAAATCTGTCACTTTTTCCATTGTTTCCCCATCTATTTGCCATGAGGTGATGGGACTAGATGCCATGATCTTCATTTTTTGAATGTTGAGTTTTAAGTCAGCTTTTTCACTCTCCTCTTTCACCTTCATCAAGAGGCTCTTTAGTTCCTCTTTGCTTTCTGCCAAAAGGGTGGTATCATCTGCATGTCTGAGGTTATTGATATTTCTCCTGGAAATCTTGATTCCTGGTTGTGCTTCATCCAGCCCAGCATTTCGCATGATGTACTCTGCATATAAGTTAAATAAGCAGGGTGACAATATACAGCCCTGATGTACTACTTTCCTAGTTTGGAACTAGTTCATGTTCCATGTCTGGTTCTAACCATTTCTTCTTGACCTGCATATAGATTTCTCAGGAGACAGGTAAGGTGGTCTGGTACTCCTACTCTTTAAGAATTTTCCACAGTTGATTGTGATCCACATAGTCAAAAGCTTTGTGTAGTCAATGAAGCAGAAGTAGATGTTTTCTGAAATTATCTTGTTTTTTCTGTGACCCAGCGGATGTTGGTAATTTGATCTCTGGTTCCTCTGCCTTTTCTAAATCCAGCTTGAACATCTGGAAGTTCTTGGTTCACATACTTGGAGAAATTTGAGCATTACTTTGCTAACCTGTGAAATGAGTGCAATTGTGTGGTAGTTTGACATTCTTTGGGATTGCCCTTCTTTGGGACTGGAATGAAATTGACCTTTTCCAGTCCTGTGGCCACTGCTGAGTTTTCCAAATTTGCTGGCATGTTGTTGAGTGCAAGACTCTAACAGGATCATCTTTTAGGATTTGAAGTAGCTCAGCTGGAATTCCATTACCTCCGCTAGCTTTATTTGTGGTGATGCTTCCTAAGGCCCACTTGCCTTCACACTCCAGGATGTCTGGCTGTAGATGAGTGATCACACTATCATGGTTATCTGGGTCATTGAGATCTCTTTTGCATATTTCTTCTGTGTTTTCTTGCCACCTCTTCTTAATATCTTCTTCTGTTAGGTCCATACTACTTCTGTCCTTTATTGTGCACATCTTTGCATGAAATGTTCCCTTGGTATCTCTTAGTTTTCTTGAAGAAATCTCTAGTCTTTCCCATTCTTGTTTTCCCCTATTTCTTTGCCTTGATAACTTAGGAAGGCTTTCTTAACTCTCCTTGCTATTCTTTGGAACTCTCTTTTTCTTGGGGATGGTTTAGAGTCCAAAATACAGGTACTTGGGTGCAGTCTCAAAAACTACAGAATGATCTCTGTTTGTTTCTAAAGCAAACCATTCAATATTACAGTAATCCAAGTCTATGCCCTAACCACTAATGCTGAAGAAGCTGAAATTGAATGATTCTATGAAGACCTATATGACCTTCTATGCTGCTAAGTCGCTTCAGTCATGTCTGACTCTGTGCGACCCCATAGACAGCAGCCCACCAGGCTCCCCCGTCCCTGGGATTCCCCAGGCAAGAACACTAGAGTGGGTTGCCATTTCCTTCTCCAATGCATGAAAGTGAAAAGTGAAAGTGAAGTCACTCAGTCATGTCCGACTCTTAGCGACCCCATGGACTGCAGCCCACCAGGCTCCTCTGTCCATGGGACTCTCCAGGCAAGAGTACTGGAGTCGGGTGCCATTGCCTTCTCCAATGACCTTCTATAACTAGCACTAAAAAAAGATGTCCTTTTCATCATAGGGGACTGGGATGCAAAAGTAAGAAGTCAAGAGACACCTGGAGTAACAGACAAGTTTGGCCTTGGAATACAAAATGAAGCAGGGCAAAGGCTAACAGAGTTTTGCCAAGAGAACACGTTGGTCATAGCAAACACCCTCTTCCAACAACACAAGAGACAACTCTACACATGGACATCAGCACATGGTCATTACCAAAATCAGATTGATTATATTCTTTGCAGCCAAAGATGGAGAAGCTCTATACAGTCAGCAAAACAAGACTGGGAGCTGAGTGTGGCTCAGATCATGAACTCCTTATTGGAAAATTCAGACTTAAATTGAAGAAAATAGGGAAAACCACTAGGCAATTCAGATATGACCTAAATCAAATCCCTTATGATTGTACAGTGGAAGTGGCAAATAGGTTCAAGGGATTAGCTCTGATAAGCAGAATGCCTGAAGAACTATGGATGGAGGTTTTTAACATTGTACAGGAGGTGGTGATCAAAACCATCCCCAAGAGAAAGAAAAGGCAGTGATATCAGCACCTTATATAGGAAATGTCACTTTCTGGGCTCTTTGTTAATCCTAATTTATGTGATGACTTAGACAGTAAAGAATCTGCCTGTAATACAGGAGACATGGGCTTGATCCCTTGGTTGGGAAGATCCCTAGGAGAAGGAAATGGCAACCCACTCCAGTATTCTTGCCTGGAGAGTTCCATGGACAGCAGAGCCCAACGGGCTACAGTCCATGGGGTTGCAACAGTCAGACACAACTGAGCCACTTTCACTTTCAGGAAACGGGAATACAACTTTATGTGATATATTGTGTATGAGTAAATGCATTATATTCCCTCTAGCTCAGAGAATCTTAACCATTTTTGTACCATGAGCTCCTTTGATACCTGGTGATGCTTATGGATGTTTTCTCAAAATAATTTTTCAAATGTATTAATAAAATTATAGAAATACAAAGAAACCAATTACATTGAAATACAGCTATCAAAATATGTTTAAAACACAATTGTGATACAGTAATGTATGTGCTTCCTTATTAATACAATTAAATAATAAGATCTAGGTACAGCTTTAATAACTATTGTTATTATTGTAATTTTTTATTAAGAATGAGCTACTGAATGGCATTTTGAAATAACTGCAACAACTATAACATTACATGAAAATATTATTCATAGCCTACTTTGTAATAGAAGAAAATGCTAAAAAGTTTAGTAAAATTATGGATTTTTTTTCCTTCCAAGTTCATGGACACCCTGGTTCTTTCCCTGTATCCTGAGAACCCCTGCTGACCTTTCATTTTTAATGGAAACTTAGTTTTGAATCAAAATCCAGGTTACCCAGAAAGAAATTACAAAGAAATAGAGGAGAAAAAAATGAAGGTCCAGTTTCCCTGTGGAACTGGTGAAAGGCTTTATTAAATATTTTGATATACAGCTTTATTAAACATTTGATATACATTTCATTATATCCTGCTGAAATTAGCATTGTCCTCTTCAATGAACTACTAATGAACAGCCTGAGAAGAATAACTTAATCATACAGCACTTTTAATCTGTAAAACCTATTTAGAATGGTGGCAGAAAATAGAAATATAATGATACAAAGGAGTGTTTATATGCCAAAATGAAATCTCAATTCAAAAGAACCTAATGGGAACAAGCCTGGGACTCTTAAAATCAGAAGTTCGTTAGGACTGGTCTTGGAAACTTCCTTATTGAAGGCCCTGAGTGGTAGGTGATGAGAAGGTATAAGAAAGCAAAAAGAAGGAATGAAGTTATGTTTTCAAAGTATGAGGTTCACAGGAATTATATCCTGTTGCAGGTGTTCAGTACATATACCAGACCTCCTATTTGCAAGTTGCTAACTGGCTTTGCATGATTAGATTGAGTAATTGCACATGTCGGTAAAAAGTCCTAATTACCTAAGAAAAATGTATGCATTTTGTCTTGGTAGGATTCATCCATTTAGCATGTCTTTTAAATTGTCACAAATTATAAATTTGATAGCACTGGGGAGGTAAAAATCCTATATTTTCTATGGATCCTGACGCTTGTGGGTATCATTGTTTACTAAACAGCTTTAATATTTAAGTGGAAAAAACACTAGTGAGAATTGCCTAGCCATGAGAAACTTCAGGACTTTGTTAGAAATTTCTGTTGTCTTCCATTTCTTAAACGTTGTGACAATAACTCATAATTTACTTACTAAGTGAAAGTTACTAGTTACTAAGTGAAAGTAACACTTCATAATACTTGGCAGCTTTCAAAACTAGGTATAGCTGTCCTTGTGTGAAGGGTTCCAATAATACTGTTGTAAGATTTTTTGCTGACCATCTGACAGTTCTCAGGAACCCCTCTCTCTCAACATTTTATAGCTACTGCACCAGTTACAGCTAATCCTTTCAATGAATGAGCTGGAAAATGTAGATACATCAATATCATATTCTTTTAGAGCCCATTTAATCCATGCCCTATTATTATTTCGTTTAATAGGGCCATTATCTTCTGTGGAAATGAAAAGTAATTTGTCAGAATCATTTCTTAAACTTTAAAGATCAATCTATGTAAATTTTTTTAAAATAAAAGAAATGATAATTTTTTTTTTCTTTTTAAAGAATCTCAGATACATTCATTAAAAATCTCAGAAATGGGAATTTAGGCTTAGATTCCACACTCATTTTTGGTCTTATTTTTCAATCTGGATTCTCAAATGTCGAGTATAATAAGCAAGCTTGGGATGATTGACTGTCTACCTGAGAAAGAGTTTGTATGAATGGTGGAGTTGATACCTCATGGAGGTCAATGAAAGAACTTACATATTTCTTTCATAGTTTGCTTTAAGAAGCTAGGAAGAGATTCATCCCAGTATAGGAATTTTATGAATTTTCCTTCAAAAACAATTTGGTACTCTGTGGACTTTGAATAACTAATAGTTTTTAAATACCTTTTTTGATGATTTATGAATAAGAGTCATGGAAAGTGCCCAGTGTTTTCATTTTAACCTAGGTTTTGCTTCACAGAAGAACTCCTGTTGGTTGAAGAGTTTTATTAGAAAGACTGTTACTTATTTCCATGGATGTACACCAAGTTGCTCAGTCATGTACGACTCTTTGCAAACCTGTGGTCTGTAGCCTGCCAGGTTCCTCTGTCCGTGGGATTCTCTCCAGGCAAGAATATTTGAGTGGATTGCCATGCCCTCCTCCAGGGGATCTTCCAACCCCGGAATTAACCTGATTTGCTTGTGTCTCCTGAATTGGCAAGCAGGTTCTTTACCACTGGCACCACCTGGGAAGCCCTACTTATTTCCATATTCTTAATCAAAAAGAAAAAAAAAAGGTATTGATCCTTTTTTTCAGATTCAGAGTTTAAAACTCTATTCAAAATATCTCTTTCCTCAGCTTCTTCATCACACTGCTTACCACCACCATCACAGGACCAAGTTTTTAACAAAAAACCCTTTCTTCCCCAATGTTTTTCACTTTCGAATTTAGGTACCTTAACTTGAGCCAGTTTTTCTCACATACACACCTGCCCACACATTTACACAAACTCTTCCTAGGTTGTAGGTTGAAATTGATTTGTTATTCCCTGAGTTTTTTTGGTATGAAAATTAATTTTCAAGATTTCTTAGAGAGTTTTATGGCTTCCCTGGTAGCTCAGCTGGTAAAGAATCAGCCTGCAATGCAGGAGACCCCAGTTTGATTCCTTGGTTGGGAAGATCCGCTGAAGAAGGAATAGGCTACCTACTCCAGTGTTCTTGGGCTTCCCTGGTGGCTCAACTGGTAAAGAATCTGCCTGCAATGTGGGTGACCTGGGTTTGATCCCTCGGTTGAGAAGATCCCCTTGCAGAAGGGAAAGGCTACCAACTCCAGTATCCTAGCCTGGGGAAATCCATGGACTATAAAGTCCATGGGGTCGCAAAGAGTGGGGCACGACTGAGCGACTTCACTTTCACTCTCCCCTTTCTAGGGGATAGGCTGGGTTAATTACTTGACATCTAATAAGTGTTCAGTAAACAATTACTTAGTGACTACCACTGAATTTCAGAGGAGAGCTGAGTTAAAGTCCTCTCATCTAAGGGTTTTGTTAAAGAGATGGGACACAATTTGAGCCTTGATTTAGAAGTACAGTTTAGATAAACTAAGGGAAAGTATATAGATTCATGTAGAGAGTCATTTTCTTTTAAATTCATTTTACTTTTTACTCTTCAAAAATTTTATGCTTAGAAATTACCTTCTTGTTTATCATGAGCACAATGCTATATTATCTGCTGAAATATTTGCTTACAGAGCCTGTAACTAGGATTGCCAAAGTGCTTCTTTCAATACCACATTTTTATTTCTGACCATCTTTAATACTATAAAGTATGACTGGAAGGGAAAGAATCAATTTTCTCAAATTCAGAAACTCTTATCTACAGACCCCATGTAGTAGAAGAATTCAGAGTTGGAAGATTTACAACATATTGGGGAAAATAGATTTGGGGATTTTGTGGTCACCAGCAAATCTGAGAGCTCATCTAAAAAAATTTTTTTTATATTTACTAAAATAAAATATTTATTCAGCACTTAAATACACTTATTAATATAGTTTTATAATAAGATTCTAAAGAATTAAGTTCTGAAGAATTAAAACAGTAAATTTTTCAGGCTCTCCATCATCCTTGATTTTGACTCTATGCTTATGAATTCAGTTTGCTTTTGTTGCAGAGAATGCTTGTGCTAAATGCTGGTGTTTAGTTTTTTGGTTTTTTTTTTCCCTCAATGTAAAAGTATTAATACTCCAGCAAATTTCATGATACAAGGTTGTTGACTTCCACTATCTAATTCCCACCATGGTCCCAGAAAACTGGACATGTAAGCTACTTACGGCTCATTTTATTTAACCAAGCAGAACAAGTATTTCTTTTCTCCATTTCAGTATGAGTGTTAGATTGCCTTAGTTCCCACTGAGTGTCTTTACCCCTCGATAAACTTAGTTTCCTCAGCCTAAAAGATGAGGCTGCAATTCCAAGGTCTTTATATACTTCTTAGTTCCTGTCTCTCTCCCAAGAGATTCATGATAATAATTTTCTACTCTCTATTTCCCTTTTCTTTTTCTAACCTCCAGTTCCTTCCTTCCTTAGTTATTTGAGGGATAAGGAATATAACAGTCTTGAGGATGAAGAAGCCATCATTGAAAGTAAGTTTCACTTAAGGGAAACTCAAAGTTGAGAATGGCGATCATATTATAGCACATGAACATACTTATCATACATGTGAGTGTTCCATTCTTCATACTTATCATCTTAGCTCAACTCTGCTCCCATTGGTCAAAGCATTTTTGCTATGGTCTTTCCAAACTATAGTGTGTTCTCTTGAATATACTTGGTGATTGGCAATTCTTTTTTCTTGAGGGTTTGTTTCAGAAGAGGTATAGATTATTTATGATCATTTTTAGTGATTTAAGTGGATGGAATCCTTCTGGGTGACGTGTCTCCACACACACACACACATTTTATTACATGGAAATACAATTATATATATACAATGTAATTAATATATGGTCTATCATTGAAAAGCCATAGTTTCCTAAGGTGTTCATGGTGTTTGTTTAGGCAAAACACTTTAGTATGTTAAGACTCAAACTGAAAGAGGCTTCAGTTCAGTTCAGTTCAGTCGCTCAGTCATGTCCGACTCTTTGTGACCCCATGAATCGCAGCACACTAGGCCTCCCTGTCCATTACCAACTCCCGGAGTTCACCCAGACTCACGTCCATCGAGTCAGTGATGCCATCCAGCCATATCATCCTCTGTTGTCCCCTTCTCCTCCTGCCCCCAATCCCTCCCAGCATCAGAGTCTTTTCCAATGAGTCAACTCTTCGCATGAGGTGGCCAAAGTACTGGAGTTTCAGCCTCAGCATCATTCCCTCCAAAGAAATCCCAGGGCTGATCTCTTTCAGAATGGACTGGTTGGATCTCCTTGCAGTCCAAGGGACTCTCAAGAGTTTTCTCCAACACCACAGTTCAAAAGCATCAATTCTTCAGCCCTCAGCTTTCTTCACAGTCCAACTCTCACATCCATACATGACCACTGGAAAAACCATAGCCTTGACTAGATGGACCTTTGTTGGCAAAGTAATGTCTCTGCTTTTCAATATGCTATCTAGGCTGGTCATAACTTTTCTTCCAAGGAGTAAGTGTCTTTTAATTTCATGGCTGCAATCACTATCTGCAGTGATTTTGGAGCCCCAAAAAACAAAGTCTGACACTGTTTCCACTGTTTCCCCATCCACTTCCCATGAAGTGATGGGACCAGATGCCATGATCTTCATTTTCTGAATGTTGAGCTTTAAGCCAACATTTTTACTCTCCTCTTTCACTTTCATCAAGAGGATTTTTAGTTCCTCTTCACTTTCCACCATAAGAGGCTTAGTGATCATTTATTATATACCCTGAGACAACTAAGACACAGAACAGTGGAATGAGTCATCTGAGGTCTCTTGGTCAGTGATTAAGAACTCTTGAGATATTGTTTTTTTCTTCTATGATCACACATCTTGTTTGTCCTAATTCCTTGATGTGAGAGTGAGTTCTTGTATAGAGTAGAGTTGTACTGAAAATGGGGTCTGGCAGCATGCTACTCAAAAGCCAATAAAGAGGAAAGGCTGGCAGAAAGGAAAGTTTGCTTTATTTAAGATGCCAACAGTTGGGAGCCAGGGATTTAAGGGAGGGGGAAGACTTCTGTCCAAAGGTTAACTCCCCCCACCCCAATGACAGCCAGTGGGCAAGAGCTTTTATAGGCGGACGGAGGGGGCTACATGGAGAAATGGCACAGTCAACTCTGACGTCATCTTGAAATTGGTCTGACCAGAGTCATCTTGATTGTTTTAAGAACAGATCATCTTCAGCTCCAGGATCAGTTTGTTCCCATTTATTTGAGGCCAGTTCTCGGAATTGTGGCAGCTTATGTCTTGACTACTCTCTGGGCATCATGTAGTTAACTTTTCCACCAGGTGTGGGTTTCAGCATAGATAGCTCACAGGATATGGCTCTGAATATTATCTCTAGCCCTGGAGAAGAAACTAAAGGTCCTTGACTTTGCTTACTGACTAAACTGTTGTTGTTTTGTCCTGTTGCCTTTGTGCCTCTCTTTTCTCAGTTCTTTGATTCAACTTATTCTTTGGCTAAAGACATGGTTTAGCAGTAAAGAATCCGCTTGCCAATGCAGGAGATGTGGGTTCAATCCCTGGGTCAGGAAGATCCCCTGGAGAAGGAAGTGGCAACCCACCCCAGTATTCTTGCCTGGAAATATCCCATGAGCAGAGGACCCTGGTGGGCTATAGTCCATGGAGTCACAAAGAGTTGGACACGACTGAGCAACTAAAACAAACAAAAGACAGATGGAGAACATGGCGGGAGAGGACCATAGGGTATTGTTCCATTTCACTGTCTTGTCCTATATATTCTTATGAAATTATAACGTCAGTGACAGAAAGCAGCCACTTTTATACATTGAACTTCTTTAAATTTTTTAATAGATTCTAATTCTGTTGATTTCTGAACTGAATTCTGTTGATAGATTTATAATCATCTATAGGTAAATTTTCCTTTTAATTGGAAAATTTAAAGGGAAGTAAGATAGCTCATAATCAGTCGAAGAATTTGAAGCAACATTCAACTAATAGTTCACATGAGTGTTGTTCAAGATGAACTACTTCAGAACATCAGTTAAATGTTTTTGTGTTTTAGCAGTATTTGGATCTACCTTTTAAAATATAAACTCAGTTGTCTACTGATTTCCAAAATCTAAACTTTTAAACCAGCCCCTAAAGTATTAGCCAAAAGTGATGTCCAATGCTAAAATAAACCATGAATCTAGAATACCTATTTTGTTAAGTGATTTGAAAGGAAAACAGATTGTTAGGAAATTAGATAATATGTGATCATTCCCAGAAACAGATTGGCTAAAAAAATTGCCTCTTGAAATGACCAATATCCTTTTCCATTTAAATAACCTAAGAGATCAGCTTCTCTAACATTTAGAGACTTAGATTCTATGATTCTCACTCAGCGTTGGAAGAGACTGTAGAGTGATGGTGTCTAAAGCCAGTCCACAGACTGGTACTGGGCTGTGACAGGCACTCTGTGTGAGCACTTTAGCCTCTCAGTAGTCAAAGGAAAAAGAGGAGGACAATGTGGTTAAGTTTGTCATAAAGCTAAATACATCTAGCTATTTATGGTTGAAATGTCATGTTTGAGATGGTAGTGATAATAGATCTTTGCTGTTATTGTTTTTATAATGTTCTTACTTATCAGAGTTGGAGGCCCCAGACTTAAAAAAAATTAAACTGTTTAGGAAATTGTAAAAGTCTGGGCATCATCGCCTTAAATATCATCCCATTTAATTGTCTACTCTTTGGCATGTAATGTACCTACTATAGGATTTCAGTTATTTAATAGAAGTGGAATAAATTACTTAGAAGGTTCTTAATATGGCCCTATTCATCACCCCCAAGATTCTGTGAAAGCCTTGTCTTCAGTTATTTTCAGCCATTTATTGAAGCTAATTCTAGGCAGTGATTTTCCCCCCCTCCCTTCTTCATGACTATGCTGACGCTTTCATTGAATTGCAGCCTGCTTCTATAGATTCTGAACTGTTTGTCAGTATTAGGAGCTCATAATTGTGATTTGTCACGCAGCACCTCTTACTGTTCTTATAACAGTTGTGTGGTTTAAAAAGTTATTTTGGTAGCAGTTCCTTTATCATCAGAGGGAACATTTTGCCTCAATAGGAAATTCATTCTGTGCAGACAAGCTGCAAATTCCCATGACATGGCAGGCTCATCTGTCAAAGAATATTTTTTATTCCCATTTACCTCTTTGATTACATTCAGAATGCCTCAGTAATGCTGATGAGATCATTCTACCTCTTAGAACATTTTCCTCATGTTTTCCATCATCTTCATATAACATAAAAAGGTTTAACTCATAGTAAAATGATAGCATGTCTCTGTTTTTCTCTTTGGGAAGTTATTTTGGGAAGGTAGGTTCATATATGAATCTTTAAAAATATTTTAAAAATTAGCAGTACCTTCATTTATTTCTTAACTGAACACCAAGTTGCATGTATCATTTACATATACCGTGGGTTCTATTAGTGAATGCCTTATACATGCAGAGAAAGTTCTGTTTATTAGCGAGTCTACCTATAATGTACTGAAAGAATAGGAAATACTATGAATTATTGGTACATTTGTTAGTGAAATGTGGTGTTTTATGTACCATAATGAGAACCAAAATAGGTAAATACTTGGCTATGTGATTTAAGAGCAGAAATATATAATTGATGCAATTAGATGCCTAATTGGCATTTTAAATGAAGTCTGTAGTTGTGCATATGTAAGTAAGTATAATTTGAAAATATTCTGAATCTTTATCCTCTATTTTTCTTGGAATTACAGTGCATGTGTGCTAAGTCACTTGAGTCTTGTCTAGCTCTTTGCAACACTGTGAACTGTAGCTCACCAGACTCCTCTGTCCATGGGACTCTCCAGGCAAGAATACTGGAGTGGGTTGCCATGCCCTCTTCCAGGGAATTTTCCCAACCCAAGGAAGGAACCCACATCTCTTATATCCCCTGTACTGGCAGGTGGGTTCTTTACCATTAGCATTACCTGGGAATCTCTTTTAAAGAGATTTTTGTTGTGAAAGTTTAAAAAACATTCACAAAAGTAAAAACAATAATATCATGATCCCAATATACGTGCACCCACTTAAATAATCAAAGTATGCCAATCTTACTTCATGTCTCTACCATTTTCTCTCTCCTGTATTATGTCAAGTTGAATATAATCCTTTTATCCTTAATATAAATCATTTCATTTTTAAAGAGTTTCATGCATAAGTTGTATACCAGTAACACATCTAAAATATTTTTTCTTAGTACCATCAAATATACAAAGAGTTCAAGTTTCCCTCCCTTGAGTTTCTCATTGTGTGGTGTGTGTGTGTGTGTGTGTGTGTGTGTGTGGTATGTATGTGTATTTCTACATTTTGTTTGAATCTGGATCAAATTAAAATCCACGTGCTGTAATTGTATTTGGCTAATATTTTTCCTGAACTTCTTAAACTTTATTTTCCTCTTCTTTCCTTTTATATTTTCTTGCCAATCATTTACAAAAGAAAATGGGTCATTTGTCCTGCAGAATTTTCTACATTCTAGATTATTCTGACTGTACCCCCTTGGGGGTGTTGCTAACAGGTGTCCCAAATTGTTAAGTTTTGGTATTTTAAGATTATCTTCCATCTTTGAAAGTAAAGCTCAAATGTCTTCGCTTCTCTACTTCATTCAAGTAAAGTGCTGTATCTTCGTTCAAGTAAAGTCCAATCCCCAATCTAACTTTTTTTTTGACATATTTGTCAATCTATTTGAAGATATTTTAGGAGAAAATTACATATAAAAAGAGTGCTTTCCCACTTGTACTAAACCTCGAAAAGAGAGATTAATTGACTAAAAAATTTAGCTTATTCTTATTTGTGGATAACGTAGAGTTGCAGAGGTGTACAAAGGCCATTTTAAGAATTTTAGTTCTTTGCAAGTGAGCCCTAATATGGTCATAAATGTTTGTTGACCCATTTTATTTTTATAGACTTCAGTTCCTGAAATTACAAAATGTGTTCCAATAAACCAATTCACTTGCTTCCTAACTGTTCTAATTGAGTGTTTCTTTGCTTGCTGGGAAGGAATAGGGGAGAAAGAACTTATTTCCAGAAGGATGTATCAGAATTACGCTTAAGACTCTTAAGGCCCTCTGCTCTTCTCCGTATGCCCCTGCTGAACTGAAGAGTATGATTACAGTGAACGCTACTGATGGAATCATCAAACATCCGTCAGTTGTGCTGGGGTGGAAAATAGGTTAGAAACCATGGTCAGCAGTCTGTTTAGGTAAGAAATTTGCAGTGCACCTAGCTGACTTTCAGTGGCATCTTACCCCAAGATGTTGACTATGAGGAAGACAAAAACGTCAGAGGAAATAATGGCCTCTCTTTCCCCACTAAGGAAGAAGGCTTAATTCACATACATAGAATAGATTAAGGATGAGGATACATTTTTGACTACAGAAATGGGTTTATTCTTTTAGTGGGGATTTTGTTTTTATTATGGCTAGACCACGGGGCACATGGAATCTAATTCCCTGATCAGGGGTCAAATCTGTGCCCCCTGCAGTGGAAGCCTGGCATCCTAACCATTCACCCACTAGAGAAGTTCCCTAGTGCGGAGTTTTTGAGCATCTACTTGCTGCGGCTGTGTGCAGATCTCTGAGGGAGGAAAGAAAGAAAAATGCAAACTGTCTCTGTCCCCTGAGAGCTTACAGTTCTGTTGAAAAGGCACAGTCACAAAAAAGAGTTTAATAAAAATGAAAGATAATATTTAAGCATTAGGATTGAGGATGAAAAAGTATAGGAGGCAGACTGAAGCAGAGAATAAGGGCCAAAGGATTTCTGCGGAAATTTGGGGCTTCTGCTTATTGGGAGGTAGTGATTTTATCACGTGAAGTGAAGTTGATGACCCTCTCCAAAAGCTCTTAAGCTTCCTCAATATTTGTGATTCACACAAGAAAATTACCCAAATTACCAAAATCTACAGTTCCAGTGAACAAAAACTGTCAGTACCACCAAAATAATGTACCCTTTCAATTAAACTGACAAGCTATACTTGCAGCCTGTTTGCTAAAAATAAGTGAAACATCTCAAAGTAAAAATAAAGTATGAGTAGTAAGCCTCAACTGCATTCTGTTATTTAAGTGAGGGTGGAAAAAAGCAGAGTTAACCTTTCTGTGTTGGAGATTCTGTGGAGAATTGATGCAAGCTGTAGAGTTTTTTTCTCTGAAAAATAATTGTATCTGTTTACAGAATTTTGCACATATTTCAGGGATTCATGGATCCTTGAAAGCTGACCCATCAACTCCAAATTTTGAAAATCCAAACATGTAAGAATAAAACAGAACTAAATTTTCTAAATCCCTCAAGTGATGAGAAGGTTAGTAGGATTAAAGCTATAAACACTTAACAAATTGGGTCCAAGAAACATTGTGAGGTCCAGAAGAGGGGTGAGCTTAGGGAGGGTAGTCGTCCCAGGGTGTTATCTGAAACTTGGTTTTCATATATATCTGAAAGCATAGTCCATGTTTCAGCTGAACCCATTTAAAGAGTGTATACTAGATACATTAAGGAGAACACAGATCAGTTTTGACTAAAATTAGTAGTGAAAAATGAACAAATTACAAAGTACATTATTTGTAGCAGACTTAATTAACAAATTTAGGCTCTGAAGAATCCACAAAAGGGAGTTTAAATTATTTTCTTTAGATCCTTAAGTCTGGATAACATTCAAATTAAACTGTCCTCGATGCCTCAGTAGTACCATATGTAATTTTTTAAAGCTTTTTGTTTAACTTGTATGTACTCGAGTTGTGTTTGAAAACTAACAGGAAGCCGTTGTCACTACAATGATCAAAACTTGATGATATCACATAAAGAAAGTTAATTCATAGGAATGATGATTCAGTAAATAGAATAACTCGTTGCTTTAACAGAACATTGTCACTTTAAGGGGCTTCTCAGGTGGCTCAGCGGTAAAGAATCCACCTGCCAACGCAGGAGATGTGAGTTCAATCCCTGGGTGGGAAAGATCCCCTGGAGAAGGAAAGAGAAACCAACTCCAGTATTCTTGTCAGGAAAATCCCACGGACAGAGGAGCCTCATGGGGTACAGTCCATGGGGTCACAAAGAGTCAAATATGACTGAGTGAGTACACAGGCGTTGTAGCTTTAAAGAGGAATGACTATCAACATATGCTATCAATAGTTAAAAATTTATAGAAAATTTTCTCTGCCAATCAATAAAGGCAGCATCACATTTTATCACTGTAGCTTTAGTTGTCAGGAATGATTCATTTACTGACTAAAGTGAAGTGTGCTCAAGTGAAGTCGCTCAGTCGCGTCTGACTCTTTGCGACCCCATAGACTGTAGCCTACCAGGCTCCTCTGTTCATGGGATTTTCCAGGAAATAGTACTGGAGTGGATTGCCATTTCCTTCTCCAGGGAATCTTCCCAACCCAGGGCTTAACCCCGGGTCTTCCGCATTGTAGACAGACGCTTTACCATCTGAGCCACCAGGGAAGTCCTTATTCACTAAAGCAGTACTTTTAAAAAGCAGAGAAGAGAAATGATTCTCAGAAAGTATTGATGGTGGAATTTTAGTAGTAGGAAGTTCTTCTTACTCTGAATAGTGTGACAATTACAAATATATCCTTATTCTTAAGACAAAATACTTATTTAGTACTTTACTACTACTTATTCTGTAAAGGTCCATGAATAGAAAAAGGCTTACTTGCAATTGGACTGGTCCACAAAAAAGATCATCGAGATCACTGATCAAATACAGATGAAAGGTTGAGTCAAGAATTAGATTCAAAGTTAATAAAGAAACATGTTTATTGCAATCATGATAGGGCCTCAAAAGTGATTTTAAAACTCATTGAATTGATAGGTAGTAAGTGCTTTATTGACTATGCCAAAGCCTTTGACTGTGTGGACAATAAACTGTGGAAAATTCTGAAAGAGATGGGAATACCAGAGCACCTGACCTGCATCTTGAGAAACCTGTATGCAGGTTAGGAAGCAACAGTTAGAACTGGACATGAAACAACAGACTGGTTCCAAATAGGAAAAGGAGTACATCAAGGCTGTATATTGTCACCCTGCTTATTTAACTTCTATGCAGACTACATCATGAGAAACGCTGGGCTGGAAGAAGCACAAGCTGGAATCAAGATTGCCAGGAGAAATATCAATGACCTCAGATATGCAGATGACACCACCCTTATGGCAGAAAGTGAAGAGGAACTAAAAAGCTTCTTGATGAAAGTGAAAGAGGAGAGTGAAAAAGTTGGCTTAAAGCTCAACATTCAGAAAGCGAAGATCATGGCATCTGACCCCATCACTTCATGGGAAATAGATGGGGAAACAGTGTCAGACTTTATTTTTTGGGGCTCCAAAATTACCACAGACGATGATTGTAGCCATGAAATTAAAAGACGCTTACTCCTTGGAAGGAAAGTTATGACCAACCTAGATAGCATATTCAAAAACAGAGACATTACTTTGCCAACAAAGGTCTGTCTAGTCAAGGCTATGATTTTTCCAGTGGCCATGTATGGATGTGAGAGTTGGACTATGAAGAAAGCTGAGCACCAACGAATTGATGCTTTTGAGCTGTGGTGTTGGAGAAGACTCTTGAGAGTCCCTTGGACTACAAGGAGATCCAACCAGTCCATTCTAAAGGAGATTAGTCCTGGGTGTTCATTGGAAGGACTGATACTGAAGCTGAAACTCCAATACTTTGGGCACCTCATGCGAAGTGTTGACTCATTTGTAAAGACCCCTGATGCTGGGAGGGATGGGGGCAGGAGGAAAAGGGGATGACAGAGGATGAGATGGCTGGATGGCATCACTGACTTGATGGACATGAGTTTGGGTAAACTCCCGGAGTTAGTGATGGACAGGGAGGCCTGGTGTGCTGCGATTCATGGGGTCACAAAGAGTAGGACACAGCTGAGCGACTGAACTGAACCGAAGATTATTTTGCTGGCTCAGATGATAAAGAATCTGCCTGCAACACAGGAAACCCAGATTTGATCCCTGGCTAGGCTCAGAAAGATCCCCTGGAGAAAGGAATGGCTACCCACTCCAGGATTTTTGCCTGGAGAATTCCATGGATGGAGGAGCCTGATGGGCTACAGTCGATGGGGTCACAAAGAGTTGGACACAACTGAGAGACTAACACTTTCACTTTTTCTTTTCAAGACTATTTTAATTATTGTGGAATTCACTTTTCAGTCTTTTCTTTCTCTTTCCCCTCACCACTTCTTTTTCTCTTCCTCTCACCCATTAACATTGGCTTTTAAAACTGAAATCAAGATTTCTCTGAATATGAATAGATCTTTGCCAATCTACTATGCCTTCTGCCTGCATGTAAATTTCTTCCAAACACAATTATGTGGCAATAGGGATAATGGTGAAAAGAAAAAAATGGATGGGTACAAGGATATAAAGAATCCATGGTTCTTTTACATTTATATAGTATTTCAATGAGTCTATTTGAGAGCAATGTAAGATTCCTGTATTTGACAATATTTTGCTAACACAGTGGTGTCACTAATACGAAATTTTATTTATTATTTGTTTTATATTTGTGTAACTAGTATTTAAGTATCTAGTATCTAGTGCCATCAGCAATATGCAGTGTATACAGCAGAACAAGTATTTGTTGTTGTTCAGTCACCAAATTGTGTCCAACTCTTTGTGACCCCATGGACTGCAGTACGGTACACTTCCTGTCCCTCACCATCTCCCAGAGTTTGTCCAAGTTCATGTCCATTGAATCGGTGATGCCATTCAGCCATCTCATCCTCTGTCATCCCCTTCTCCTCCCACCTTCAATCTTTCCCAGCATCAGGGTCTTTTCCAATGACTTGGCTGTTTGCATCAGGCGGCCAAAGTATTGGAACTTCAACTTCAGCATCAGTCCTTCCAATGAGTATTCAGCGTTGATTTCCTTGAAGATTGTCTGGTTTAATTTAGTTACTATCCAAGGGATTCTCAAGCATCTTCTGCAGCACCATAGTTTGAAAGCATCAGTTCTTCAACACTCTGCTTTCTTTATGGTCCAGTTCTCACATCTCTCACATCTGTACATGACTACTGGAAAGACCATAGCCTTGACTGTATGGACCTTTGTCAGCAAAGTGATGTCTTTATACTGTCTAGTCACTGTCTAGGTTTTACACTATCTTTCCTGCCAAGAAGCAATTGTCTTCTAATTTCATGGCTGCAGTCACCATTCGCAGTGATTTTAGAGCCCAAGATGAGGAAATCTGTCACTGCTTCCACCTTTTCCACCTTCACTTACCATGAAGTGATGGGGCCAGATGCCATGATCTTATTTTTTTTAATATTGAGTTTTAAGTCAGCTTTTTCACTCTCTGCCTTCATCTTCAGCTTCACTTTCTGTCATAAGGGTGGTATCATCCGCATATCAGAGGTTGTTGATATTTCTCCTGGCAGTCTTGATTTCAGCTTGTAACTCATGCAGCCCGGCATGTCACATGATGTGCTTTGCATATATGTTAAATAAACAGGGTGACAATAAACAACCTTGTTGTACTCCTTTCTCAACCCTGAACCAGTCAGTTGTTCCATGCAAGGTTATAACTGTTGCTTCTTGACCTGCATACAGGTTTCTCAGGAGACGGGTAAGATGCTCTGGTATTCCTTATCTCTTTAAGGGTTTCCACGGTTTGTCATGATCCACACAGTCAAAGGCTTTAGCATAGTCAGTGAAATAGAGGTAGATGTTTTTCTGGAATTTCCTTGCTTTCTCTATTATTGAGTGAATGTTGGCAATTTGATCTCTGGTTCCTCTGCCTTTTCTAAACCGAGTTTGGACATCTGGAAGTTCTCGGTTCGTGTAATGCTGAAGCCTACCATGTAGGATTTTGAGCATAACCTTACTAGCCTGGGAAATGAGTACAATTGTCCAGTGGTTTGAACATTCTTTGGTACTGTCTTTCCTGGGAATTGGGGTGAGGATTGACCTGTTCCAGTCCTGTGGCCACTGCTGGGTTTTCCAAATTTGCTGACATATTGAGTGCAGCACTTTGATAGCATCATCTTTTAGGATTTTAAATAGCTCTGCTGGAATTCCATAACCTCCACTAGCTTTATTAACAGCCATGCTTTCTAAGGCCCACTTGACTTCACACTTCAGAATATCTGGCTCTGGGTGAGTGACCACACCATCGTGATTATCCAGGTTATTAAAATCTTCTTTGTACAGTTCTTCTCTGTATTCTTTCCATCTGTTCTTGATCCCTTCTGCTTCTATTAGGTCTTTACCATTTCTGTCCTTTATTGTGCCCAGTTTTGGATGAAATGTTCCTTTGATATTTCCAAGTTTCTTGAAGAGATCTCTAGTCTTTCAGCTTCTGTTATTTTCCTCTATTTCTTTGCATTGCTCATTGAAGAAAACCTTCTTGTCTCTCCTTGCTATTCTCTGGAACTCTGAATTTTGTTGGGTGTAGCTTTCCCTTTCTCCCTTGCTTTTCACTTCTCTTCTTTCTTCAGGTATTTGTAAAGCCTCCTTAGACAACCACTTTGCCTTCTTGCTCTTCTTTTTCTTTGGGATGTTTTTGCTTGCTGCCTCCTGTCCAATATTATGAACCTCTGTCCATTATGAACTTCTTTTAGGCACTCTGTTTACTAGATCTAATCCCTTAAATCTGTTCATCACCTCTACTGTATATTCATAGGGGATTTGATTTAAGTTGTACCTGAGTGGCCTATGGATTTTTCCCTACTTTGTTTAGATTAAACCTGAATTTTGCTATGAGAAGCTGATGATCTGAGCCATAGTCAGCTCCAGGTCTTGTTTTTGCTGACTGTATACAGCTTCTGCTTCTTTGGCTACAAAGACTGTAATTAATCTGATTTCAGTATTGACCATTTGGTGATATCCATGTGTAAAGTTGGAGACCTGGGTTCGATCCCTGGGTTAGGAAGATCTCCTGGAGAAGGAAATGGCAACCTGCTCCAGTATTCCTGCCTGGAGAATCCCAGGGATGGAGGAGCCTGGTAGGCTACAGTCCATGGGGTCGGAAAGAGTCGGACACGACTGAGAGACGAGACTTCACTTCACGTGTAAAGTCATCTCTTGTGTTGTTGAAAAAGGGTGTTTGCTATGACCAGTGCGTTCTCTTGGCAGAATTCTGTTAGCCTTTGCCCTGCTTCATTTTGTACTCCAAGACCAAACTTGCCTGTTACTCCAGGTATTTTTTGACTTATTTTTGCATTCCAATCCCTTATGATGAATAGAACATCTTTTTTTGGTTTTAGTTCTAGGAGGTCTTTTCAGTCTTCATAGAAATGATCAACTTCATCAGTAGGTGGGGTAAACTTGGATTACTGTGACATTGAATGGTTTGCCTTGGAAATGAACTGAGATCATTCTGTCATTTTTGAGGTTGCACCCAGGTATCGCATTTTGGACTCTTTTGTGGATTATGAGGGCTACTCCATTTCTTCTATGGGATTCTTGCCCACAGTAGAAGGTATAATGGTCATCTGAATTAAATTCACCCATTTGCGTCCATTTTAGTTTACTGATTCCAAAGATGTCAGTGTTCACTCTTGCCATCTCCTGCTCGACAACATCCAATTTACCTTGATTCATGGACCTAACATTCCAGGTTCCTATGCAATACTGTTCTTTACAGCATTGGATTTTACTTTCATCACCAGACACACCCCCACCTTCACTCTGTTTCCACTTTGGCCAGGTCACTTCATTCTTTCTGGAACTATTAGTAGTTGTCCTCCATTCTTCCCCAGGAGCATATTGGCCACCTTCCAACCTGGGGGACTCATCTTTCGGTGTCATATCTTCTTGCCTTTTTATACAGTTCATTGGATTCTCACAGCAACTATACTGGGGTGGTTTGCCATTCGCTCCTCCAGTGGATCACGTTTTGTCAGAACTCTCCACCATGACCCATCCGTCTTGGGTGGCCCTGCACATCATAGCTCGTAGCTTCACTGAGTTACGCAAGCCCCTTTGCCATGACATGGAAGTGATCCATGAAGGAATTAAAAGATTGACATATTTCTACAGTAGTTGGGAGATCTCCCCTTCCATGGTCTGGAAGGCCCAGACCCTCTTCCAGAAACCTCTAGATCTCCTTATTATCCAGTAAATAAAAGAATCATAAAAGACAAAGTAGAGCATCTTCAGGACTTTAGTGTGAAAGCCAGCACCATTCTGATTGGGCAGAACCCCACGTCTTCCTTGGTGGCTCAGTCAGTAAAGAGTCTGCCTTCAATGCGGGAGACCAGGGTTCAATCTCTGGGTCAGGAAGATCCTCTGGAGAAGGAAATGGCAACCCACTCTAGTATATTTGCCTGGAGAACCCCATGGACAAAGGAGCCTGGCGGGCTGCAGTCCATGAAGTTGCAAAGAGTCAGACACGACTGAGTGACTAACACACACACACCATGTTGCACCAGTTGTTAAAATTAACACTTAAATCACCTCAGCTATATGCAGAACACTGTATTTAACTCACCAGGGAGTAAAAAGGTGGATAAGTCACATCCCCTGTTCCCAAAGAGCTCACATATGAATCAGTAGTAAGGGTTATAACAACAGCTGACATTTACCCAGCACTTATTAGAAGCCCAAGAACTGTTCTAAGCATGTTTCATATATTATCTCATTAACCCTCGTGATATCCTTAGGAGTGTATTTTCTCTCTTTTAGAGATGAGAACACTGAGGCATAAGGGGATTAAATAATTTTTCCAAGGCCACACAAACAAAAAGAAGTGAGGTCATAGTACATATCAGGTAGTCCTGAAAGGGCATGGGAGGATGTGTGCAGAGTTCTAATATGTGCCAGCATTCCAGGTACGTTCAAGACACTGGAGATACACCAAAGAACAAAACAGACCAAACTCTTTGCTTCCATGTAGCCTATATTCTCGTGAGCAAGATAAACAGAAAATAAGCAAATAAATAAAATATAGTATATAACAGTTGGTGAAAAGAGCAGGGGAGCAAAAGAAGACAGTGGATGGGGTGGTGTGCTGGGGAGGCATAGCTGGCAGTTTTAAATAGAGAGGTCAAGAATGGCTTCAGTGAAGTGACATGAGAGATTACACGTTAAGTAGAGTCATGGAAAAAAAAATATATATTGTGTATAAAATAATAAAAACATTAAAGCTTCTAAAAACAATGGCTCCAGTGAGCAGACATTTGAATAAAATACTGAAAAGCCATAAGGGAACAAGCCCTGTGACTCTCTGGAATGAAAAATTACTCCAGGCAGAAAGAATGCCAGATGAAAACTCCCTGAGATTAAAGCCACTGGCATGTTCCTAGAACGGCAGGGAGACCAAATAGCTGGCTGGAGTGAGCAAGGGGACAGTGGTGCTAGCCTGAGTGGGACAGGGGACAGCAGTGGCAGATTGATGATGTGCAAGAAAGGGGCAAATTATTGGTGTCTGTGGATCCATACTGAAACATGATTCTGGAGAAGATGTAGAGACCAGATTATAAAGGGTCTTGCAAACCATTTCAAGGAGCTGCGCTTTGTCTTGATGGCCGTGGGAGCCACTGAGGAACTTTACGCATGGCAGTGACAGATCAAGCTGCCATACAGGGAATGAATTAGAGAGATGTAAGTGCAGACCATTCAGGGATAGGGAGGTTCGGTAATCAAGGTAAGATATGATTTAGCCCCTGATCTGTGACTACAGCCAGCAATGAGATGGAGAAAAGTATACAGACGGAGAGGGACTTAGAAGGAAAAGACTCATTAAAACTCTTGCTGGTTATTCTCCAGGTTATTCCCAGCTTTCTGCCTTGGATAGCTGGATGTATGATGATGTCATTCACAGAGAAAAATAAAAGTTTGTGGGTTTTTGTGATTTTTTTGGCTTTTAGATGAGATGAGGAAAATGATTTGGGCATATTGAATTTGCAAGATAATAGACACGGTCTCGGAGAAGGCAATGGCACCCCACTCCAGTACTCCTGCCTGGAAAATCCCATGGATGGAGGAGCCTGGAAGGCTGCAGTCCATGGGGTCGCTGAGGGTCGGACACGACTGAGCGACTTCACTTTCACTTTTCACTTTTGTGCATTGGAGAAGGAAATGGCAACCCACTCCAGTGTTCTTGCCTGAAGAATCCCAGGGATGGGGGAGCCTGGTGGGCTGCCGTCTATGGGGTCACACAGAGTTGGACATGACTGAAGTGACTTAGCAGCAGCAGACATGGTCTGGGCAGGGTTTAGCATATAGATCAAAGACAATAGTATTGTCCACTTCAATTCTTGTTGTTTTAAAATACTGAAATGTAGTTTTGCAAACATTCCTTAAGGTGCCTGTTCACATGCCAACTGATTTTTTAGACCTATAAATAATTTTGTGTTTATCTGCCAAGCAGTTGCTCTCCCATGGAAGGAAGAGCTCTAGCGACTGCTTATTGCTTTGTTGTTTCTAATTCTAATATTCTATAACCCACTTTATTTTGTCATTTGATTTAGATGACTTAAAGGCTTTTCCATCACAAGCCATGTGTATACTACTAGAAGAACCTTCAACAATATATATTTTTTTGATTCACTGGGAAAGGTGATTATTTCTTGATCACAAGCCGTAATATTTCTTGTCCTCAGCTCAACCTCATTATGACTGTACATTTAAGCAAACTAAGATAGCCTCTGAAAATGAGTCACCTCATCCCAGGGTTCAACTGACATGAAGAATGACCTTATTTTAGTCAGAAAACCTTAATTAGATTAGGTTGGCCTTTCTGGACTTTGTGTGTTGCTACATACAGGAGTTAAAAACCTTGATCTATGCATATCACACAAATCATGAGAAAACAAATGAAAGCAGAAGTGAACTCATGTTTCTGTATGCAAGCTGCTTTGATGAAGACATTTCAAATAGAAACTGGAAAACCAGAAGCACAAAACTAAGGAGATAATAGCCAATGAAGGGGAGAAGTGATTAATTCAGATCAGGAAAAAGCTGCAGAGTTCAAAGAGACTATGATGAAATTATTAGGGGCTGTTGGAGATGTAATCCATATCTCGCTGTCACATATGTCCTATGTGATAGCACTGTGAATGTCATGGGAGAAAATTAATGCCTTACAATATAAACATGTTGAAATTTTATGAAAAATACCCACACAGGAGACCGATTTGAGAGAGAGATATATATATATATATACACACACACATTCAGAGATGGACAACGAAATTCATCTGCTATATGGTGAGAGCAGCTGACAATCAGGAAACTCAAAGCCACATTCTAGCAGAGCCTTTTATTAATATTGACCCATAATTGTGGCTCTGTAAAAGTTTTTATCTTATTCTGTTTACGGAGTGTCCTTTGTAATATGATAATGCATTTCAGTTATTATTGTTGGGATTGCAGACAAAATGCATCCTAGACATACATTCAGGAAAAGTCCCAAGCTCTGCTACTCTCTGCTTTTGGGTAAAAAAAATTAAAGAGTTCTACAATTTTCTGTTTCTTAAAAAAGAACAAATATTGATGAAATTTTAAGTTCTGTTGGAATGCTTTATAAAATTTACTTTATCAAAATTCTAAAAGAGTTTGAATCATCAAGATGGGAGGCTTGTGTGTGAGATGTAAATATTGACATTTCTTTACTTTTCTCCAAAAATTTATATGGCTTCCTGGGCTTACTGAGCTGTATCTTAATTTTGAAGTTACCTAGAGTTCTACCTTGTCACAGTCTGACCTAATATGTGTGGGTGAGTGAGGAAAACCACTTAAATAAAGAGAGTGTTGTGACTTTAAAGAATACAATGCATTTTCCCTGTGTGAGCATTCATGATGTCTCTGCAGAAAGGGAGATGACATAGAACAAGGGATTACTTTGTTTTGATTGAGGATTGAATAAATGTTGCAGTACCAGCGCTTTGTCTGTACACAGGCAACAAATAAATAAGTACATGATCCTGAAACGCAAAAATGGGATAAAGGTGGCTTATATGGGAAGCAAATGTAGCAGAAGCATACAAATATCAAACTTTCTTTTATTCAGACATCAAGATAGTATGATATCTGAGCCATTCTTTTTATCTCATTCCTGTTTCTCCCATGCAATGCTTTATATACATATATATATACTTTTAATAGTTAAACTGCTTTTAATGGACGAATTCTCTGCTTTAAGCAGCAGGTGTGTTTTTAATCTTTAATAGGTCACCTTCCCAAGTGCAAGCAGGCAAGCTGTTATTGATCAAAGAGGTTTTGTTGGGTAGCTCTCAGATTATTGAGTGACAAACTTTATTGAATTTGACTTAACAGAAGTCAGAAGACAGCTGAAGCATAAGAGCTTGCTCTGCCATCAGAGTCGTTTTACGACAGCCAGGGAGCAAAGCTCAGAGATAGATACTGAGCTCTTTGCTGGCCCTTGGAGATTAACTGAACAGCCTTCCTACCAATTCCCAAGCCTGTCAGCAGAACCAATTAGATTTTCAACCAGTAGACAAGAAGGGTGGCACTTGGGGACCTTTTTGCTTTAGGTCGAAGGCTTTTCAGACTGCGATGAGATGACATTGATGATGACACGTTGAGCATTGGTTGGTTTTAAGACAAGTTAAATTAGCAGTCTTGAAATGATTCCAACTGTCTCCTGACTTCTCACTGTTGCCATATTCAGTGGATCCTGTCAGGAGCAAGTTGATGACTTAATAGTCTTTCTTGAGTGGATTTGAGCACTTTGGCTGTGTGTTTATGTGTAGTTGTCATGCTTAAAATATTCATATGAAGGTTTGAAATATTTATTTGAAGGCGCCTTCTGCAGAGTTCAGCAGAGAGGCTCTCAGGGTTTCTCCCTACTTTTCTACTTTTTATTTTATTTTATTTTTTGCTTCTCTAAGCAGTTATTTTGTATAACTACCTTTTATTCTATTTCATATATAATTGATGACAGTGTTTCATGTAGTTATTGATTACTTCATTTAGGATAAAGTTAAAGAGCTCTTCTGATATCCTGCTCCTCTCCCAGACTACCGTATATTCAGATCTGCTTACTTCTCATAATAGTTTGGGAACCATGGGGATTAGGAAGGACATTGTTGGTTTTACTCCATGACCTTTTCTCCAAGAAACTGAGACAGCTTTGAATGGAAGGGATATAAACACAAGGATTGAAACATGGATGTAATAAAAAATGCAGTTAATCTTGTCTTAAATGACAGAGGCAGGATATCTTTGAGAAGCTTCAGTTTTGACCTTGGAAAAGTTATTCAGGGTACTTGTTTGAAGTATTGAAAATATCATTACTCAAGTCTGCATCTGCACATACTGAAAAGCCTTAACCTCTGCTAACCTCAGAAAACTATTATGGGTGTGCTTCTACATTATATAGATAATTGAGATTTCTGATTTAAAGTTTTCAATAGTTAACAGAGCTATGTGGCACATAACTCATTTACAATCATTTGCAACTTGTTGTGCCTAACTCTTACATTTTTATAAAGGAGAATGATTGTTGCTGATTATATTTGTGTAGATGTATTCGTATGCATCTGTAAACATGTACATAATTCATATTTGTAACAGTTCTATAATTTCTACAGTACATTATGGTGTTATTGCTTGGTAATTGTTGACACCTCTAAAGGGAGGAAAGTAAAGTATTTTACATGTATAAATGATTTGGGGCTACTAGAGAGTACTCCTTTGCTGAGTGAGACTTAAAATTTGTACCTAGCCCCCCCCCTCCCCAAAATAATAATAAAAGGGACTTCCCTGGCAGTCCAGTGGTTAAGACTCTGTGTTTCCACAGTAGGCAGTACAGGTTCCATTCCCGGTCGACTAAGGTCCTTATGCCACATGGCACTGCCAAAATAAAAATCTGGAGCTAGCCTCTTGGTGACCTACAATAGTTAAGTCTTTTCTGTAGAACTTTAATTTACAAACAGAGCATTTTTGGTGTATGTACTTAACAGTGGATTTAGAAATCTGACCCTATGGTTTCATGGGTATACTTTGCTCTGGATGGCAATTAGAATATGTGGGAAATAAATATTTCAACATCAGATCGTGGTTTCAAGTGGATTCTCCTTGCTACTTCTTAAGATAGCCCTGTTTGGTCAGAGCCTCAGGTAATCACCCAATCCCAACAAGCAATATTCCATGGCCAGTTTTGCCCATCAGAACTCTCATTCATGTATTCTCTTGTATTATCTTGAAGCAAAACCAAGATAAGCATAAAGTTTCACCTATAAATATTTCAGTATCTAACTAGAAAACCACAATACCATTAATATATCTGAAAAGGTGTATACTCAGTCGCTCAGTCATGTATAACTTCTTTGCAACCCCATGGACTGTAGCTTGCCAGGCCCCTCTGTCCATGGGATTTCACAGGCAAGAATACTGGAGTAGGGTGCCATTTCCTCCTCCAGGGGATCTTCCTGACCCAGGAATCCAACCTGCATATCTTACATCTTCTGCATTGGCCGTGTTGTGCTTAGTTGCTCAGTCGTGTCTGACTCTTTGTGACCCCATGGACTGTACCCTTTAGGCTCCTCTGTCCATAGGGATTCTCCAGGCAAGAATATTGGAGTAGGTTGCCATGCACTCCTCCCAGGATCTTCGCAACCCAGGGATTGAACCCAGGTCTCCCACATTGAAGGTGGATTCTTTACCAGGTGAACTACCAGGGAAGCCCTGCATTGGCAGGTGAATTTTTTACCACATGGGAAGCCCCACATCTGAAAAGATTCCTTAATCTTTTAAGCAATAATTCTGTAATATCATCAAGAATAGAGTCACATATTGTTGTTATTCAGAATTGTAAATGGTTACCATGTTGATACACATCTTTCCTTTTTTCTAAACACACACATTTCCCTCCTTAAATCTATTTTTATATTGTTCTTTGATGCTTATTTTTGACTCCTTCTCCTCCTGCCCAGCCAAGCACTCTCAGCAGCACCTTTAAAATTCTCACCTCTTGACCCTCTCTTGTGCTTACTCATCCAATCACCAACCGCCTAATAAAGCTAACAATAGGTTTTCTCTGCTCCTGAACTGCTAAATGCTGCTGAAGAAAAATGCATAAATGTTGATGACACCATTACATTTATGATTTCCAGCCTCAAGTGACCCCTTGGTACCACGTGGTGATCAGTTTTCTGATTCCCTACCAGAACTATTTAAAATACATTCTTCTTTCCTCAATTCCCCAACCTTGTTTCTAGCCAATATTATTAGATATAACAGATGACTTAGATTTCTGGTTCCCTGCTGCTGTTAAGTTGCTTCAGTCGTATCCAACTCTGTGCGACCCCATAGACAGCAGCCCACCAGGCTCCTCTGTCCCTGGGATTCTCCAGGCAAGAATACTGGAGTGAGTTGCCATTTCCTTCTCCAATGCATGAAAGTGAAAAGTGAAAGTGAAGTCACTCAGTCGTGCCCGACTCTTAGCGACCCCATGGACTGCAGCCTACCAGGCTCCTCCGTCCGTGGGATTTTCCAGGCAAAGAGTACTGGAGTGGGGTGCCATTGCCTTCTCCGTCTGGTTCCCTAAGAGAGGAAAATAGTCATAAGTTATATCAAATTTTCTTTCTTATTCCTAATTTAAATGTATCTTTATTAATCTTTAATTTCTACCCTCTGTCTCAAAATAAAGTTTCCTTCAAACAAGGTTAATATTTAAGACCACAGATTCTGAAGCCAGATTGCCTGGTTTAAAATTAAGTCTTCACCTTCTCTTGACTGTATGTCAGTGGACAAGTTTTTCAACTCCTCTGTGATTCAGTTTTCTCATCTGTAAAATGAAAATTCTAATAGTTCTTGCCTGTAGGGTTGCAAAGATTAAGTGACTGATTATATGTAAAGTTCTACAAACAGAGGCTGGTGCAGAAGGTATCATAATATATGTAGTAGTAGTTGTCATTGTTATCTTTTCCAGACTCTACCTTTTTTCTTGTTTATGGTAAGCAGTGTGAGGAACAGGAGGAAGCTTCTTTACATAGGTTGATGTGGGAAGGCCTCAGTGAGGAAGTGATGTTTGATCTGAGATCTAAAGGATGAGAATAATCTAGTGAAGTGAAAAACTGGGTGAACACACTCTAAGCAGAGGAAACTGGTGTAAAGACCCTGAAAGAAGGGGATTGTTTGGTCTTTTGAAGAATGAAAGGAAACTAGTTAAGGCTGATATGTAGCAAGAAGGGAGAGAATGCCCAAAATGCAGTTTGCAGGGTAGCTGGAGTCAGCATCATATAGGTGCCTAGTAGGCTACCTTAAAGGTGTGTATTTTATTCCTAGTGCAATGGCAGGCCATTGGAGTGTTTTAACCAGAGAAACAACATAAGCTAACTTATATTTTTGAAGATTACTCTTTTTGTTTCATGGACAATAGATTGTTAGAAGGGCAAGAATGGAATGGGAAAATGTTGATTAAAGATTGTTGCATATTTTAATTGAGAGATGGTAGTGATTTGGATTGTGGTGGTAGCAGTAGTAATGACATGAAATAAGATGAATTCTAGATACAATTTGGAAATTCAAATGGGGACAAGGTGATGGATTGATTGGGGGTTGGGGGTTGGGGGAGGATGGTGAAGGAAAGATAAGAATCAAGTATGACTTCTAAGTCATTGACTTGAACAATATGGTGGATTGTGGGGTTATTTATATAAATCATTCTCTAGCAGAGTCCATAATCTCTAACAGGCAAAAGTAAAAATATGTATAATTCAAGATAAACTACAAAGTTATTCATTTTGGTTTCAAAAAGGCTGTGCTTTCTCATTCCACCTAGTATGTTGGATGGCAAGGAAAACTTCGACTTATGTATGTGGAATTCAGCCTTTTAAAATTTTGGAGTAGTATTCCATTGTATATCTACAATCTGTTCATTCATCTACCTGTTTTCATGATTCTTGGATAATACCTACAGGTGAAATGGCTGGGTCAATATGATATGTATGGTATATGTTTGAATCTTTAAGAAACTGACAAACTGCTTTACAAAGTGGTTGTACCATTTTCATTCCAACCAGCAATGCATGAATTTCAGTGGCTTCACATCCTCACCAACACTTAGTATAATCACTCTTAAATTTTACCCATTGTAGTTGCTTTGTAATGTTATCTCATCATGATTTTAATTTGCATTTCCTTGATGATTACTGATGTTGATAACTTTTCATGTGTTTGTATATCTTCTTTTGGGAAGTGTAAAGATTCTATTTAAAATTTTTTGTGTCATTTCTAATTGAATTATATACCTTCTTTTTATCTTCTTTTATATAAGAGTTCCTTATATAACCTAGAAACAAGTCTTTGATACATGAACTACAAATATGTTCCAGTCTGGGGCTTTTTTTTTTGTTTTCTTTATAGTGATTTTGGAGGAGCAAAAGTTTTAAATTTTGATGAAGTCTAAGTTATCTCTTTTTTTTTTTTCCTTTTTTTTGGCTAGTGCCTTTTGTGTCCTAACAAATCTTTGCTCACACCACCATCATAAAGCTTATTCTCCTCTGTTTCTGTCTAGAAGTTTAAGATGTTGGCTTTTCTACTTAGGAATGTTATACATTTGGATTTTATTTTTAATATGATGTGATATAAGGGTCAGAGTTCATTTTTTTCATAGTGATATTGAATTGTTATGGCATTATTTGCTGAAAGGACTATCCTTTTGCCCCATTGAATTACCTTTGCATCTTTGTTGGAAATAATTGACTGTAAGTGTTCAAATATCTTCCTGGATTCTCCTTTGTTCCATTGACCTATATGTCTATCCTTATGACAGTATCACACTGTCTTAACTATTATTTTGGAATCAGATTGTATAAATCATCTAATTTTCTTTTCTTTTTACTAAAATGGTTTTGGATATCCCAGACTCTTTGAATTTTATTTAAATATTAGAATCAGCTTGGCAATCTCTATCCCATAAAAGTCTATTGCTATTTTAATTGGAATTGCGTTGAATCCACACATAAATTTGGAGAGAACTGACATAGTAAGTCTTTCCATCCATAATCATAATTTATCACTCCATTTGTTTAATTCTTCTTTAATTCCCATCAGTATTATTTTATTATTTTTGGTAAACATGTCTTGATAGCTTTTAGTAAACAGATCTTGTTCATCCACTCTGGTGTATACTAACTGCTATTACTTATGCTTTTTAAAAAATTGCTTTGTTAATGGCCTTGTAGTTTTTATTTCATTTTCCAATTGTTTATTGCTAACTTATAGAAATATAACTGATTTTGTGTATATTGCCCTTGTATGACATTGCTAAGTTCACTTATTAATTCTAATAACTTTTTTTAAGATTTCATAGGAGTCTTAAATTTATAAAATTATGTTTTTTATGAATAGAGACAGTTTTACTTCATCCTTTTTAGTTTAAATGCCTTGGTTTCCTTTTCTTGCTTTATTGTGCTGGCTAGGACCTCTAGTGCAACACTGAATAGAAATGTTGATAAGGATATTGTGTCTTAGGGGAAAACATTTAGTCTCACCATTAACTACGATCTTAAGTATAGGGTTTTTTGT
This sequence comes from Bubalus bubalis, assembly GCF_019923935.1. Classification (NCBI taxonomy): domain Eukaryota; kingdom Metazoa; phylum Chordata; class Mammalia; order Artiodactyla; family Bovidae; genus Bubalus; species Bubalus bubalis. Next base: position 26,555,118 of record NC_059168.1, read on the forward strand.
CAATGCCCTTTATCAACAGAGGAAGTATTCCTCTATTTCTAGTTTGTTGAGAAGTTTTGTCATGAGTACGTTGAACTGCATCAAACCACCTTCCTGTATTTTTTGAGACAGTTATATAGTTAAAATAAACAAAGAAGTTTGTTTTGTTAATATGGTAAATTATACTTGATTTTCTAGTATTAGTCCAACCTTTCATTCCTGTGGTAAACCCCATTTTGTCATAATATGATATTATTTTCAGATACTACTGAATTTGATTTGCTATTATTTTACTAAGGATTATGTCCTCTATCATGGTAGTCATAATGGTTTATATTTTTCTTGAAGTTTTATCGTAATTTCTTTGCCTGGTTTTAATGTCAGGGTATTTATTGCTAGACTCATAAAATGAATTGGCAAGTGTTCCTTCCTCTTTTTTCTTCTGAAAGAATTTATATAAGATTGATAGTAATTCTTTCCTTAGTGCTTGATAAAATTAAACAGTGGAGTCATCTGGCCTAGAATATTTGTGGAAGTTTTATTTGCAGATTCAATTAAATAGACAAGGGGCTTCAGATTTTTTATTTCTTCTTTTGTCAATTTTGACAATTGTGTCTTTCAAGGAATTTTTTCATTTCATGGTTTTTTCTCCAAATTTCTTTATTTATTCTATCCCTTTATGACCCTTTTAATGTCTATAAGATCTGTAGCTATGTCTCCTTTTTTATTCCCAACATTTGTATTTCATTTCTTTCTTTTTTTTTCCTTGAGCAGTCTACCTACAGGTTTATCCATTTTACTGATCATTTGAAAGCACTGGCTTTTAACTTCATTGATTTTCTCTATTGTTTATCTCTTTTCTATTTCATTTCTTTCTCTTTTTATCTTTTCTAGTTTCCTTATTTCTAATTACTTTGGTTTTAATGTGTTCTTCTTTTTCTAGCTTCCAAAAGTGAAGGCTTAAGTCATTGATTTTAAACCTGTCTTTTTTTTTTTTAACTTAAGCATTCAAAGCTGCAAATTTCCCTCCTAAGTACTTCACATACAACAAATTTTGGTATATTTTAATTATTCAGTTCAAGATATTTTATTTATTTTTTTAATTTTATTTTATTTTTAAACTTTACATAATTGTATTAGTTTTGCCAAATATCAAAATGAATCTGCCATTCTTGTGGTTTATTCTTTGATCTATGGATTATTTAGCAGTGTGTTTAATTTTAATTAAAATGTTTTAATTTTCAAGTATTTAAAGATTTTCAGATATCTTTATGTTACCAGTTCCTAACAATTTTAATTTGGTCAGAGAATGGATTCTGGATAATTTCATTGTTCTAAATTCATGGGGCATTGTTTTATGGCCCTTTATATGGTTTCTTTTGGTGAATGTTCCATGTGAACTTGGAAAAAAAACATGTATTTTGCCATTGCTTGAGATATTTTTTGATAAATGTCAGTTAAATCAAATTTGTTGATAGTATTATTCTGATCTTTTATATCCTTACTAACTTTCTGTCTACTTGTTCTATCAATTACTGAAAGAGAAGTTGTAAAATCTCCTATTATAATGACATATTTGTCTATTTTTCTTTTCATTTTTGTCAATTTTTCCTTCATGTATTATAACGCTCTTATAGTTGTTGCATACATATTAATGACTGTTACATCTTTCTGATGAGTCTACCCCTTTACATTATGAAATGTCCCTCTTTATTCTTGGTTATATTTCTTCTGTGAAGTCTACTTTGTGTGATATTAATGTAGCTATTCTAACTTTCTCATGACTGTTATTTGAATGGCATATCATTTTCCAGCCTTTATCTTTACCGTATCTACCAATTCATATTTTGTATACATTCTTGTAGATAGCATACAGATGGATCTTGGATTTCAAACCCACTGACAAACTTTGCTTTTAATTGAACTGAATTTAATTGTCTATATGGTTGTGCTTAAGTTTACAGTCTTTCTATTTGTTCTGTTTGCCACATTCATTCCTTTTTTTCCTGTCTTTTTTGTATTAATTTTTTTTAGTATTCCATTTTCTCTGCTATTGGCTTAGTGACTAAACTCTTTGTTTAAAGTAGCATTTGCTCTAAAGCTTAAACTATGTAACTTTAACTGATATCTATCTTCAAATAGTATTACACTACTTTGTATATAATGTTAGCACCTTCAAGACTATATACTTCTACTCTTTCTACTGTCCTTTACGCTATTGGTATCATACATTTTAGTTCTACATGTTTCATAAACCTCACAATACGTTATTATTTTTGCTTTAAACAGTTATATATTTTTTAATTATTGATTTATTTATATTTGGCTCTGCTGGGTCTTCACTGCTGTGTGGCCTTTTCTTTAGTTGCGGTAAGTGAATGCCACTCACCACTGTGGTGTTCAGGCTTCTCGTGGCCGTGGTTTCTCTTGTTGCAGAGCATGGGCCTTCAAGCACCTGGGCTTCAGTACTTGTGGCACACGGGCTCAGTAGTGCAGTTCCACGGCTCTAGAGCATGGGCTCAATAGTTCTGGCACATGGACTTAGTTGCTTCGTGGCATGTGGGATCTTCCCAGACCAAGGATTGAACCCTTGTCTCCTACATTGGCAGGCAGATTCCTCATCACTGAGCCACAAGGGAAACCCCAACCAGTTATCTTTGAAAGCAACTTAAAAGCAAGAAAAATGTTTATACTTACCCATATAATTACCATTTCCAGTGGTCTTCAATCACTTATATAGATCTGAATTTCTATGTAATATAATTTCCTTTCACTTGAAAACCTTCTTTAATCATTTCTTACTATGCTAGCAATGCTGAGTTGGCTGGCAGCCACTTATGTCATCATTTATTTGTCATGGAAAGGCATTTTTCCCCTTCATTATTGAAGTTTCTTCTCACTGGATATAGAATTCTAGGTTTATGATATTTTTTCTTTAACATTTTTCTCTGGATAAGGACTTTCAGTTTGATAGCTTGCTTGTTTAGTGTTTTAAGGATGTCATTTCATTGGTTGCTGGCTTGCATTATTTCTGATGAGAAGTCAGTGGTAATTCTTATTTTTGTTCTTCAAAATTTACTGTGTGTTTTTGGAAAGGAGAGGATGATTTTAAGATTTTCTGTTACTTATTTACAAAACAGAAACAGACTCCCAGACATAGACAAGCAACTTATGGTTATCAAAGGGGAAAGGGAAGCAGGAAGATAAGTTAGAAGATAACCAACAAGGTTGATTACAGATAACCAACAAGGACCTACTATATAGCACAGAGAACTATACTCAATATCTTGTAATAACCTATAATGAAAAAGTCTAAAAGACTATATATGTGTGTATCTGAATCATTTTGCTATATACCTGAAACTTAACACATTATGAATCAACTATATTTAAATTAAAAATGTTCTTTAAGTGTAAAAAAAGATTGTTTTCAGTAATTTGACTGTAATGTACCTTAGTGTGAATTCCTTTTTAATTATCCTGCTTGGGGTTTGCTGGCCTCATATATGTTTTGGTTTAAAATTTTCATCAAATTTAGGACTTATTTCTTAGAATATATTTCTCTCCCCAGTCCTTATTGAGGCTTTAATTATGTGTATATAAGATTACTTGATATTGTCTCACTCATCACCAAAGCTCTGTTCAATTTTTTTCATCCTTTTTTCTCTCTTTCCTTCAACGAGTTTTTATCACTATTATCAATCTTTTCAGCCATTGACTAATCTGATATTAAGACCCTTTTGTTGAATTTTTAAAATCCCAGATATAGTATATTTTTGACTCTAAAAGTTCATTTGGTTCCTCTTTATAGTTTCCATTTCACTCCTTATTATTTTTATGTTCTGCTTTAATCCTTGAATATGTTTGTAATATCTTTTTTATGACTTCTGCTAAATCCATTTTCTTGCTATTCCTGGGTCTGTTTCTATTGATTAGATTTTCTTCTGTTTTTGATCACATGTTTTTCTTCTTTGCAAGTCTAGTACATTTTTGAGGATGCAAGATGTTCAGAAGATTACATTGTTGAAGGTCGGAATTTTATTTTCTCTTTGTAGAGTCACTTAAGTTGATTGTGGAGCAGCTTGATTCTTTCAAGGATTGTTTTTCTTTTAAAGCTTTGTTGGGGTATATCTAGAGTAGCCTTTACTTTAGGGCTAGTTGAGTCCTACTACTAAGATCTTACGTTTCGGGATTTTCACTGAATGCCTCCATCATTTAATGATCTTTGAATAATGGCTAGATGGAACATCTTCCAGCATGGCATTCTTTGCCCAGCCTCATGGAGTCACTCTTTGGAATCACAGCTTAATGCTCAGGCAAGAATTCAAGTGGGGGGCGGGCGGTACCCTATACAAATTTCTGAATCTCTGCTTATGTATCGCTCTGTCCTCTTGGATATTCTGTCCTACAAATTCCATCCACCTCAGCCTCCCCTTATTCTGTCTCTACCTCCTCAACTCAGCAAGTCACCCATGTTGTGCTTAAAGCAATATTAAGGCTCACTGCATTTTTCTCCCTTCTTCTAGAAATTACAGTCCTGCTCTGTCTGTTGTCCAATAGCTGAATGCAGTGGTTTCATATATTTAGTCCAGTTGTTCATAGTGGGGGATCAAATCTGGTACCTATTTTCAATCATCATTAGAAGTAGAAACAGTCTAATGCCCTTCGAAGATTAATAATTGTTTAGAAATTCACTCAGACATCATCCCACTGTGCTTATTAAGCACCTGCAATGTGCTCAGTGCCATGCCAGGATCTGAGGATGCAAGGACATATTAGAGAAGACAAGCACGTATTATAAATAATCAGGAAGATATATGGGAGCCCAAAAGAGGGCATAAGTATGGTAGGGATAGAGGTATTGATGAAGAAATCTAGTTTTATAGGTGTTCCTGTTGAGGATAGAAGAAAGGGCATTCCAAACAGCACAATAAATGGAAAGAAACAGAAATATGAAATAGCACAATATGCTTATAAAGCTTGTTTTATTAACTTCATCATTCATTTAGTAAATGTATCTCTAGTTTAGTAAATGTATATCTAGTGTCTAGTGAATGCTATACAGTGTGCTAAGGGTTGGGCATCCAAAGGGTGAGTAAGATGTTCATGTTTCTTGCCATCATAGACCTTCCAGTCTAGCACTTCAGTGTGAATAGAGAATAGTGTGCCCAGATCAGGGAAATATTTGCGAAATGCAGGCTAAAGGAAGATTGTGAAGTACTTAATTGCTGCTCTAAGGGATTAGTCATTGTTCTAAATGGCACTGTCCTCCAAACATTTTTTGTTGTACCTGTAATTTTTTTTACACATTTACCCCCAATATTGATATATTCACTTATTAATAAACTCTATACATGCACTGAGAGACTTCACTTTTACTTTTCAGTTTCATGCATTGGAGAAGGAAATGGCAACCCACTCCAGTGTTCTTGCCTGGAGAATCCCAGGGACGGGGAAGCCTGGTGAGCTGCCGTCTATGAGGTCGCTCAGAGTCAGGCACGACTGACTCGACTTAGCAGCAGCAGCAGCATACATGCACTACTATATTGACATATTATATAGGCTATAAAAATATGCAAAAAAAGAAATGTAATGGGATATGTAAATAATGCATACATATTCTAGTGTTCTCTTCCTGCGTTTCATGCTTCATCTTGCACATCCCAGGCTTACATCCCTCACTTTGTTGATAGTAGGGGCTTCCCTGGTGACTCAAGAGGTAAAGAATCTGCCTGCAATGTAGGAGCCACAGGAGAAGCATTTTTGATCCCCAGGTCAGGAAGATCCCCTGGAGGAGGGCATGGCAACCCACTCCAGTATTCTTGCCTGGAGAATCCCATGGACAGAGCAGCCTGGCAGGCTACAATCCATGGGGTCGCAGAGTTGGACATGACTGAATCAACTTAGCACAGGCAATGGGAAGTTTTCAAGATTCTCATTCAGGAAACGAAACTGATCAGAATTCTGTTTGATAAAGATTCCTAACATGACTTTTACTCTAGTCATGCTAATGAATGCTTTTAAAAGCAGAGGAGAAGCTGAACTAATATGATTCCTTCCAACCCCAGGAGTATGTAGCTGGGGTTTCTTCTTAGAAGAGGTTAAAAGTCTAGGTTACACCATGGTGATTTGTGGCAGTATTCAGATACAATACAGTAGACTGGCCAAGTGCCTTAAAATAGTAGAATACCCAGTGTGGAGCTGGCATTCCCCTCAGTGGAACTGACTTTGTCACATGCAAGCCATCTCTTTACACTTTGGCAAATTAGTTTTGGCTGAACCTGTATTATGTCCAGAAGTGGAGAAATAAAAGCTAGGCATCCTAGATAAGAAGTTGGACCTTGGAAACAAAACTGAGTAGTATTGGAGATCCCAGATATAGCAGTACGGGCTAGCAGTAAAGCCGAAGTCAGAGCAGCTGAAGACGGCAGGCAGAATGAGAAGCCAGGTGGTTGACAGGATAGTAACCAGAAGTTACCAGAGTTACCAGAAGACAGAGTTACTGTCTGCCATTAGTCCTGACTATATCCGTCTACATACATTTTGCTCTTAAACTACAGAGGAAGTATACATAGATGGATATAGTCACCTCTGGAAGACAGAGTTACCAGAATTAGGACCTGGTGCCTCCAAACCAGAAAATTAGAATGACCAGATTTAGGACCCATGAGGTCTGTAAGAGCTTGGAGGGTGGATGCGAACAACCAGCCCCCAAGGAAAAGCTGAGTGCCTAAAGAGGTGGCCTTCTTCACTGCACAGAATCTCTGTGCAGTCACTGAGGCAGGCTGCCTAGGTGGAACCGAAAACCTGGCTCTAGTGAGACACAAGGCTGAAAGAAACGTGGCTCGGAAGAAGTCATTGTGCCTCAGATTTATCCTCTGGTCAGAACATTTCTATTCTCTCTTTTCAAGCTCTCAACACTTCTATTTATGGTTTTAAAAAGCATTATCTCATAGAATGAAAGAAGTTCTTCTTAAATTATATAAGAATGTATTGACTATATCCATCTATGTATACCTCCTCCGTAGTTTAAAAGCAAACTGTACATAGATGGATATAGTCAATCCTAATGGTAGGTAGGAGCGAGTTCAGTTGGCCTTTCCAACTTCTCCCCAGCATTGATTTTGTGTCCTGCCTACATATTGTTGAGGCCAACATGCCTATCTCTTGCTCCATCTTACCTAACCTATTTCAAACAGCTGAGGCATGTTACTGTTAATAGAAACAGAAGCCGAGGACATTCTCTATTACAAGTCCACCTGGCAACAGAGTAGTAGTACAAGTTGACAGGTGATTTTGGCAGGTAAGAGGGAAAAATTCAAATTACCAAACTATGTGAAATAGTGCAGCTGAAGCTGGCCTGAGGTTAGTGGGTGTTCTCTAAAACCAAAATGGGCTCTGGCCAGGGGAACCTGTAGGAGAGTTAATGGCAGTCATTTAGCTGTCATTCATTTTTCAGTTCAAATTATTTTTAAAATACTTTGTTAGTTCAGAATGTGTTTGCTTAAGTCATTTCAATAGTAATACTTTTCTCCAGGAGGCAATTAGGTATTCTTCATTTTGCAGCCCTTGCATAATAGCTGAGAAAACTGCAGTTGTACAAGCAAAGTGCAGATAAACACCAGATTATCATATTAAAGTCCTTATTAGTCTGTCAGGAGAGTTTTTTTTCACTGAATGCTTTTTGGTTTTCTTATTATCCTTTTTTTTAAAAAAATTAGGATTTTCTCAATGTTCCTTTAGTTTTAAAGAAATCATTCGGGTCTCCATTTTCATTAGGAAGCTAATCTTTTCTCTACCTCCTTCACACATATTAACTTCGGCCTAAAATACCAAATTTCCCTTTAAAATTAAAAAAATATATATATAAGCTATATAATTCTTTTTCTGAGCTATCCATTGGCCTCTTTACTGTAAGATGTTTCAGCAAAGGTAGATCTCTTCCTCCGTCATCAGGTTTGACTGCAGTGTTAAGATGCCTGTTAGCAATCCTAAACCCAGGATGACAGGAGTTATTTAAAATAGTCTAAGTCTACCACTTACTTACAGAGCATCTTTTGTTTGGGGGAGGCTTAGAGTGTTCTTAAACTCATATACGTTTGTATGTGTTTATACATGAAACTATCAACTTTCACATGAAAATACTTTCACATAAAACTATGGTTTCATCTCCTGGAAAGAAGAAACCATGTCTTTTAATGAATATTTCTCTTCTGCTTCTTTCAAGATTCAGGGAAGTGTTAGGTAAGTTGGGCTATTAGTCAATAGTATTCAATTTCTGTTTGAAATAAGATGTTTTGTCCTGGGATTTGCAGAGAATCCACCAAACTCCCCCATGAAATCTAAAAAGACACCTAATGCAGTCATTATTCCAGGTTAAAAACAAAAGGAAAGAACCTAAAGTTACTTCAGTGTGTCATGAGAAGCCAAAAATCCTGCCATCTGCTTCATATGAAATCTTTCCTAATGAGAATATATGGCAAAATACTGTGCCTTTCTTCTAGTTCTTCATAGATAGACCTTCTGTTATCTTTCAAATGGAATATTATCTTTCAAATGAAACCAAGGCCTCTTAAGGGAAAGAAAATTCTCCTCTAAAATAAAATTGTAAGGTGCAATATAATTTGTGATTTTTTTCCCTCTTATTAAAAAATTGCACAGGATCTTAGACAGTTTGATTGCTGGTTTGTCAGCTGCGTAGGTCTTCCTGGAGAAATGTATTCTGGTCTACCAGAAAGGTAGACAAGTAGGAGACATCTTCTCAACATCATGTGATTGATTGCCTGCGCCATTCCATGACCTCAGCCCACTCCAGCACATATGGTCACTAGCAGAAGCCTCGGACAGCCAGTTTTGCTTTCCTAGCTGGCAGAGGGGTAGAAAGAACACACTTACAGTCACTGGCAAGACCAAGGCCCCACGTAGTGGAGATTTTGGTGGTCTGAACTGCCAAATTAGCTCCCTAAATGGTTTGTTCCATGGCAGATTTGATCTTTTTATTATATCTGAATCACATTTTGTTATTTCCTTTGGGTTTTTGACACGGAGGCAGCAAGACACAAAAAAACCCAACCAAGACTCATCCTTTGATATTCAAGAAATATTCCAATCAAGACTCAATAGACTTGGGTAATATTCCCAAAACCAACTTGGAATATTAAAGCTAATTCAGGTTGGGCTATCTGACTGAAATGAGTAGTTGGTGGGGGGATTTATTAGTTTATTGTGTTCATCTGGACTGCCAGTGTGTTTTCATTAAGGTAGTGGATAGATTATGGTTTGCCTATTGCACAATCAGCAGTGTCATCTTTCAGATTTCCCAAGGGTTTTTATTCAGTTCTTACGGACACTTTAGCATAGTGGGTAAGAGCACAGATGCTGGTGCTAGCCTGCATGGCTTTAAATTGCAACTCTGCCATTTTCTAGCTGGGTAGGCTTGGGCAAATTGCTTAATCTCTGTGCTTCAGTTTCATCATCCATAAAATGGGACTAATAGTGGTACTTCATAAGACTGTGTGTGTGTGTGCGCATGTGCGTGCGCGCGCTCAGTCACTCAACTGTGTCCAACTCTTTGAGACCCCATGGATGTAGCCCAATTGTAGTGGGTTATACTAAAGGACTTGATAAACGTAAAAGCACTTAGAATAGTGCCTGGTACACAGAACGCACTACACAAGTGTAGTGGTAGCAGTGGCTTATGTATGACACACATCATTAGGGTAGCTTTCAACACCAGCTCATTTACTGTGGTTTTGAATATTTGGATGCCAACGATAGGCTAAAGTCTGCTATTCAACTCCACCCTGTTTATTACTCATATTGGGGAAGGCAGATCACCCAAATATAAGTTTAGTTTTTCCATCTGTAGTCAATCAACCCTCAGTAATCCAAACAGATAACTCACGTTGAGGACTATGCATGGAGATATTTAGTTTGGGGCCATTTTATTCTCTTCAAGCTTGTTTCTAAGGGGACCTTACTTAACAGAAGTTGATTAGATGCTCTAGGGATAGAAGTTAAGTTTATGAATTATCTAAGGATGCCAGGGTAACATAAAGACTTATAATGTATTTGCAAACATTTAAAATTGAGTCATGTTTTGGATTGTCTGAACAGTCTATGTAACTTGGTTGACCCAGAGTTTGGACGTGATTTAATTGCAGTCTTGACTTTTCAACCTGGGGGAAGTGGCAACCAAGTACCCGCTGAGCATCCACTTCTCTCCTGTTAGAAAACTGAGCTTTCCTTGTGGAACACATATCCCTTCACTTAATACCTGGGTGTTTGAATATTCACGTTAAGCAACAGACAATGCAAAGTTATTTTACTACTGATGTGTCATCAAACAGACAATATGACTACACGACTATCAATAATATGACTTCTGGTGAAATGGAATAGAAATAGTGCTTTAAATAGAACCATCATAACTGAGATGATCAGTGGTTCTTAATATTTATAATACATTTTTAAGGTAACAACGTGATACAAAGAAGTATCTTCTATGATTCCATTCCTATTGGATGTAGAATTCTGCTTTGGAAGATACTGTTTTGAATATCTGAGACCTTGAACTCCTCTGTATATTTAGCCTCCAGGTGCAGAACATAAGCCTGTCTTCACATCCTGGCTTTGCCATTTACTATCTCAACGACTTGTGCCAATTACGTAACTCCTGTAGAACTGTTTCCTCGTGCATGAAGTGAAGAGACCATCCTCGTGGAAGTGTTGTGAGAATTAAATAGTGTAATAATCTAAAGCACACAATACATGGCCTTCATCTCAGTAAAAGTTAGTTGCTGCTGCTGTTACCACTAATAGTGCCTTCCCTGAACTCAGGTTTTTGTCCCGAATAGAATCTCCAAGAGGTACTGTGTGGAGGGCATAGTTCACTCCTATGATAATAATATTGAAAAGAGTACAGATGTTCCCAGTCTTCCTTTAATATCCCAGTGTTAATCTGTCAGCCACACACTTCCCCAGAACTTCTGAACATGCCCAGTCCACTCCCCCTCACAGAACAATTAGGTCTGCAGCCTGTTCTGTGTGCTGTAAACCTGGCGTGGAATGACCACGGCCACTGGTTCCAGCTTCATCCAGTGAGGCCTCCCTCCTTTGTTTCATGTTATAGATTTGGTGCACGTATCACTTTTGGTCTTGAAACACACTAAGAGTGATTTTTGTGAATCTCAGCTGTCCGCCTCTATCTCACGTGTTATCTTCTACACCTGATGAATCTTCCAAGTAATGATATGAGAATATAAAGATCTTTTTAAATGTCAGCTTTTCCCTCAGTAAGATCACATTCAAGAGTAAAGAAGTAGTTATTTCTCTATCATCATTTTAATTTTTTCAGATTCCAGCATAGGTAATTCATGCTTACCTACGTTCTTTTCTAATGTTCTCCTTTTAAGTTCCTTTCAAAGAATTACTTAATAGGAGAATGTGGTCTTATGAGCCCATTCAGTCTGGCCCCTTACTTGGGCAAACATGACTTTCCATGTAATGGGGGAACAATTTTCACAGCTGAGATGATAGCATACTCTTACAAAAACAACCTACCCCAAACTAGCAGATTCAAGCACATACATCTGACCATCATTTATTAATCCTGTTACAGGGTCAAGTTCTATTTTTCCGAATTTCTGTAATGTTGTATTTTTGTCTGATTCCAGACATGAACCAGAGTTTTAGAAGTGAAATACCATCATTGTACTAATATTAAGTATAACCTTCTGGCATCCTTATCCATCTTGCCGGCTGGCACACCTGAATTTGGGTGAAAGACTTCTCTGGCCTGCTCTTCTTAAAGGCTTATGTTATTTCCAGACCTCTTTAATAGTTTGTGTTTTATCATAAAGATATAGCGTATTGGTAATGATACACATGCTTGTCTTTTTTTCTGCCTCCCGTACAAAATTATTAATGGAAGATATTTATAAGGGGAGATATTTTATACTTTTTTTGGCTAAAAACCATCTTGAGTACCAATCTGAATAATGCACAGGTGGTATAGGCAGGCCTTGGGAATAGATGAGAAGAAACCTAAAGAGCTTAAGCAAAGAATGGGCAGAGAGAAAATACGAGTGTGGAGGAGACAGAGGCTCATCTGGTGGAAAGGAATAAAGGGCCCTTTGAATTGTCTCAAGTGCTTGCTAGTGGCACTGGTGGGCACTAGTATATAGTGGCAATAAGGCAATAAGACAATAAGGTGGCTGTGCTGAGTCTAAGCTGAGTGCCTTCCTGATCTCCTGTTTCCTGAGGCCGAAAAGGGTACAGATCTTTCGTCCACATTTATTATAATTTAAGGAACCAGTGTGATCTAGGTATTTGAAAAGAAGACTGGTCGTCAGGAAATGTTCCTTCTGCTTCCCTGCATTGTGTGTCTGTGATAACGTGTGTGACTGTGTGAGAAGTCTCTGACCTTCTCTTTACACAGATTCTCTTGTTTGTGAAATAAGGCATGCTCCGATCAGGGTGTTGGCAAGCATGATGAATGTGTCTGAACCACTCTGGAGAAGAGCAAGGGGTGGGGGTGGGGTGCCCTTAGGTCCAGTCTTCCCAGAGCACAAAAGGAAGTGACACGTGGGGACCCAGGTGCACTGAGGCTCAGGCAAGGTTTGGTAAAGGATTTCATCCAGTGCATGAAACAGTTAATGCTTCTTTGAATAAACAGAATGCACAGTTACCCACAGATGACTCTCATGCACATGAGCAAAAGGCTCATGTTCGGTGTCTGCTGTGTTCATGGCATGGTTATACGCTTAATGTGTCATAAGAACAGAACACCTAATCCCTACTCTGAAAGGACTGACAGTAACATGGGCAGGAGAGACAGAATGGCAGAAAACACAAACATAGAACATTCTGGATGTACATAACTATCCATGGATTAGTCACTGGGCTTCCCAGGTATCTCAGTGGTAAAGAATCCGCCTGCCAAATCAGGAGTCCCAGGAGACACAGGTTCGAACCCCTGGGTTGGGAGATCCCCTGAGTTGGGAAGATCCCCTGAAGAAGGGAATGGCAACCCACTCTAGTATTCTTGCTTGGAAATATCCCATGAACAGAGGAGCCTGGCTGGCTACAGTCCATGGGGTCTCCAAGAGTCTGATGTGACTGATCACGTGCGCACGCACCCAAACACATGTACACACTCACAAACACAGATCAGTCAACAAATGTCATACTGCCCTATTTTTGTTTAGCATCCGTCATAGTTTTCAAAGAACTTCCGATTAAATTATTTCCCACGAGTATATTGAAGGTGCTCTTCCATTTAATTTGCAAATTTTAGGCTACTGAATATTTCTTAGAAAACACTAGTGAAAATAAGATATTTCAACCTGTTAGATAGATTTGAGGGCATAATGTAGGGGGTGGCAAGGGTAAGAAATGAGAGTTCAAATTTTTCAATTTACTAGAAAGTCAAAGACACATTATAAAACTGTTGAAAAGTAATACAGGAGTAGATATATATTTTTATACTAATATATATGATGGATTATATTGGAGTTATTCAAAAGAGAGGAATATTGTTATGGGCTAGAGAAGTGAGGGAGGGCGAAATGGAGGAAAATGAGCTTAAGCCAGTTCTTAAAGGAGTTGGATGAGCAAAGATGAGCTGAGAAAGCTTTCAAGCTAAGGAAATAATATCTAACTTGTAAAACTGTCCTCAGTCCAGTTCAGTCGCTCAGTTGTGTCTGACTCTTTGCAACCCCATGAATCGCAGCACACTAGGCCTCCCTGTTCATCACCAACTCCTGGAGTTCACTCAAACTCATGTCCATCGAGTCGGTGATGCCATCCAGCCATTTCATCCTCTGTCGTCCCCTTCTCTTCCTGCCCCCAATCCCTCCCAGCATCAGGGTCTTTTCCAATGAGTCAACTCTTCGCATGAGGTGGCCAAAGTATTGGAGTTTCAGCTTTAGCATCAGTCCTTCCAATGAACACCCAGGACTGATCTCCTTTAGAATGGACTAGCTGGATCTCCTTGCAGTCCAAGGGACTCTCAAGAGTCTTCTCCAACACTACAGTTCAAAAGCATCAATGGAAAAAGCAAGAGAGTTCCAGAAAAACATCTATTTCTGCTAGATTGACTATGCCAAAGCCTTTGACTGCGTGGATCACAATAAACTGTGGAAAATTCTGAAAGAGATGGGAATACCAGACCACCTGACCTGCCTCTTGAGAAACCTATATGCAGGTTAGGAAGCAACAGTTAGAACTGGACATGGAACAACAGACTGGTTCCAAATAGGAAAAGGAGTACGTCAAGGCTGTATATTGTCACCCTGCTTATTTAACTTCTATGCAGAGTACATCATGAGAAACGCTAGGCTGGAATAAGCACAAGCTGGAATCAAGATTGCCAGGAGAAATATCAATAACCTCAGATATGCAGATGACACCACCCTTATGGCAGAAAGTGAAGAGGAACTAAAAAGCCTCTTGATGAAAGTGAAAGAGGAGAGTGAAAAAGTTGGCTTAAAGCTCAACATTCAGAAAACTGTCCTAGAAACATTTAAAAAGCCAAACTTTTAAAATACTCATTCTTATTTATTACTTGGTAGGAAGGAGCAAAATATTTCTAAAGGAATTTGGGAATTTTAAAAATTGTAGAAATTTTTTGTATTTATCTCAAGAAAAAAAGTAAATATCCTTCTATTTGAAAGTAATCTTAAACCCTTTTGGTATGATTCAGAAATGTTTCTGTATTTGAACATCACTGTGACTCAGCAGTTACACCTTTTCCCATGAACCTGGAAAGATCTCAGTATTTTAACTCTTCAATATTATGTGGCTATGATGGTTATGGTGGGCTTCCCCAGTGGCTCAGTGGTAAAGAATCCACCTGCAATGCGGGAGCTGCAGGAGACATAGGTTTGATCCCTGGGTCGGGAAGATCCCTTGGAGAAGAAAATGGCACTCCACTCTCATATTCTTGCCTGGGAAATCCCATGAACAGACGAGCCTGGCAGGCTGCAGTCCATGGAGTCGCAAAGAGTCAGACATGACTGAAGCGAGATAGCCTACATTAACACATGATGGATATGAATCAGATCAGATCAGTTGCTCAGTCGTCTCCAACTCTTTGCAACCCCATGAACTGCAGCACACCAGGCCTCCCTGTCCATCACCAACTCCCAGAGTTCACTGAGACTCACGTCCATCGAGTCAGTGATGCCATCCAGCCATCTCATCCTCTGTCGTCCCCTTCTCCTCCTGCCCCCAATCCCTCCCAGCATCAGAGTCTTTTCCAATGAGTCAACTCTTTGCATGAAGTGGCCAAAGTACTGGAGTTTCAGCTTTAGCATCAGTCCTTCCAAAGAAATCCCAGGGCTGATCTCCTTTAGAATGGACTGGTTGGATCTCCTTGCAGTCCAAGGGACTCTCAAGAGTCTTCTCCAACACCACAGTTCAAAAGCATCAATTCTTCAGCGCTCAGCCTTCTTCACAGTCCAACTCTCACATCCATACATGACCACTGGAAAAACCATAGCCTTGACTAGACGGACCTTTGTTGGCAAAGTAATGTCTCTGCTTTTGAATATGCTATCTAGGTTGGTCATAACTTTTCTTCCGAGGAGTAAGCGTCTTTTAATTTCATGGCTGCAGTCACCATCTGTAGTGATTTTGGAGCCCCCAAAAATAAAGTCTGACACTGTTTCCACTGTTTCCCCATCTATTTCCCATGAAGTGATGGGACGGGATGCCATGATCTTCATTTTCTGAATGTTGAGCTTTAAGCCAACTTTTTCACTCTCCTCTTTTACTTTCATCAAGAGGCTTTTTAGTTCCTCTTCACTTTCTGCCGTAACGGTGGTGTCATCTGCATATCTGAGGTTATTGATATTTCTCCTGGCAATCTTGATTCCAGCTTGTGTTTCTTCCAGTCCAGCGTTTCTCATGATGTACTCTGCATAGAAGTTAAATAAACAGGGTGACAATATACAGCCTTGATGAACTCCTTTTCCTATTTGGAACCAGTCTGTTGTTCCATGTCCAGTTCTAACTGTTGCTTCCTGACCTGCATACAAATTTCTCAGGAGGCAGATCAGGTGGTCTGGCATTCCCATCTCTTTCAGAATTTTCCACAGTTTATTGTGATCCACACAGTCAAAGGCTTTGGCATAGTCAATCAAGCAGAAATAGATGTTTTTCTGGAACTCTCTTGCTTTTTCCATGATCCAGTGGATGTTGGCAATTTGATCTCTGGTTCCTCTGCCTTTTCTAACACCAGCTTGAACATCAGGAAGTTCACGGTTCACATATTGCTGAAGCCTGGCTTGGAGAATTTTGAGCATTACTTTACTAGCATGTGAGATGAGTGCAATTGTGTGGTAGTTTGAGCATTCTTTGGCATTGCCTTTCTTTGGGATTGGAATGAAAATGGACCTTTTCCAGTCCTGTGGCCACTGCTGAGTTTTCCAAATTTGCTGGCATATTGAGTGCAGCACTTTCACAGCATCATCTTTCAGGATTTGGAATAGCTCAGCAATATGATAAAGTGGACTAACTGGAGATCATGACCCAGTGTTCAGATTGTGATACTGATGAAACATTGCAAGCGAGTTGCAGCAGTTCTCCCATAGTGATCACTTCTTGTGACAAAAGACAGTGTCTTCTTATTTCTTCACTTTAAGTCAAAGCATAAAAGTAGGCAGAGATGTTTTTAACTAACATGACTATGATCGTCTATGTGCCATTATTTAATTGTTCATAGAGATCAAATTGTACTAGTGCAGAGGAATTTGAATCCAATTTCGAGCTGTCAGTGGAGAATGTCAGTCATTTCAGTAAATCGCCCCCTTAGTGTCATCATGTATAATTCTTTAATTTTAGGCCTGAAAAATTCTGAAAGAAATACTGTGTAAAATGCACCAAAAAGAACTGTCCTGTGTAAGACACTTTATGTGGTCTTTGGAAACAAAAATGGATCCTATGGCACCTAAGTCTGTAGGTCGATGTTATCAAGGTACTCAGAGTGGTAACCATTAACTAGGCTTGTGTGTTCTTTAAAAAATCATCACATGGTTTTGAATTATGCATTTAATTTAACCTATCTTAACACATGGAAGTTTTGATGTAGTTTCCTTTCTCAGTCAGTTCCAAAGAGTCAAAGTGATTATCAAGGCTGAAAAGGCTTTTTGTATTGTCTTCAAATGTTAAAGCCATGTATGTGAACAACAAGGCTGATGAATTTGCTGTTTTATTTAGTTGACATTTTAATTCAAAATGTAAACTGAAGTTTCTTTTCATTTCTTTGCACTATTAATATTATTCTGTTTTTGGTTAGCTTGAGTAAAGCTGTTCACTGGTGTCATTTTTGATAATTAGCCTTTTATATCTTGGGGTTTTTGGTAAGCAAATAAATATTTTAAATGTAATTGGTGCAATTACTGTATGTGCATTGAACAGCTTTATATTGAGCTTCATGTCATGTCACATTTTTATGCTAGTAGGTTTTTTTATGATTTTTTTAATTGTATGTGGTATTCTTCTGAAGTATATAATTACCAGCTCAGCCCTGAGTTGGAGAAGCAAGAGTTCTGTCGTTTTCTCAGACAGACTTGTATTAAAAGATATAGGAAAGCTTGCTTTCTTCTCACACTCTTTCCCCATCCATAAGAGTCATTCACGTTTGAATGTTAATGTTATGTTTACATCTTGTGCAATCCCAGCATCACCTTGTTTTTGTAGGAGTGCAAGTAAACAGCCCGAACTTAGTCCAGATTTGATTTGATAGAAACTAGAAGGTGATGGCTCAGTGGTAAAACAATCTGCCTGCCAATGCAGGAGACACAGGAGACTTGGGTTCAATCCCTGGGTCAGGAAGATCCTCTGGAGTAGGAAATGACAACCCACTCCAGTACTATTGCCTGAAAAATTTCATGTACAGAGAAGCCTGGCCGGCTACAGTCCATAGGATCGCAAAGAATCAGACACGACTGAG
This sequence comes from Bubalus bubalis, assembly GCF_019923935.1. Classification (NCBI taxonomy): domain Eukaryota; kingdom Metazoa; phylum Chordata; class Mammalia; order Artiodactyla; family Bovidae; genus Bubalus; species Bubalus bubalis. The sequence goes on from NC_059168.1 coordinate 26,573,053, forward strand.
CACATGTGCTCCCATGAGAGGGTCGGGGTGGTGGGCTGGTGGTCATTAGGAGGCCAGGGGTGAAAACTGAAGGAAAGGAAAACAGTGTAATCATTAGCTAAACATGAACTTTTACCCTTGGTCTTGTCTCCATGGAATCATACAGCATGATAAGAAGCTTTAAGATAGTAGATCTGCCCAAAATGCCACTTGGCGGCTTATTCAGGCCACGTATGAATCGCAGCAGAGTCGCATGGGGCAAGGGTCAGTGTAAAGGTAAGCACAAGGATCAGATCCCTGGCTGCAGGGGGACGTAATTAACTGTTGACTCCCTGCTGGGGCCCTTGTGGATTCACCCCAACAGTGGCACCTCAGCCATGCTTCTCATGAGACACCAGTCAGTCATTACAGTAGGGGGATACTAAGGCAGGTTCATGCCTGCAAGATTTAGGACCCCTTTAATAAGTGACTTGGGAGAATTCTTGCGCAGTCCAGTGGTTAGGACTCCATGCTTCCATTGCAGGGGTCATGGGTTTGATCCCTGGTCTGGAATCTAAGATCCCGCGAGCTGTTCAGTATGCCAAAAAATAAAATTAAATTAAAAAAAAGAAAAATAAATCACCCAGGAAAGCAAATCAGATAGATCTGAAATTAAAATGGTATTTTTAAGTGACTTTTTTTTCAGCTTTATTGAGGAATATATACGTGTGTGTGCGTGCACTCAGTTGTGTTCGACTCTTTGGGACCGCATGGACTGTAGCCCACCAGGCCCCTCTATCCATGAAATTTTACAGGCAAGAATAATGGAGTGCTTGACAAATAAAATTATAATATATTTCAAATGCGGGGGGAAAAAAAGTGTGCACAAGAAGGGAGAAAGTAGCATAGTTCTGGACTCCAAGAAGTTTACAAGAGGTTTTAGAATTGCTTGACTGAAAGAAGGCTCAAACAAAACCAAGAAAGAGTGAAAAAAGGCCCTTATTGACAAAATCCATTGGAGTGGGTTGCCATTTCCTACCCCAGGGGAGCTTCCTGACCCAGGGATCAAACCAGTGTCTCTGTGTCTGCTGTATTGCAGGTGAGTTCTTCACCACTAGCGCCCCCTGGGAAGCCCAGCATACAGCAACAACAGAATTACTGGGTTGGCCAAAAAGTTTGTTCGGATTATTCTGTATTCCCGCACAGATTTTTGACCAACCCCAAAAAAGTACCTACTGTGGAGAATGAATAGAAAAGATAGAAAACTTCTGGACTCCTTCCTAATCCTCTTTGAAAGGGTCGGGGGGGTGGGGGGGGAGCCTGGTTGTGATGAAGGACGGATTCTTACCCAAGAGCCAGAAAAAGAAATTACCTTTGCTCAGTGTCAGACTGCTCTGTTCTATATCATCACAAACACTATAGCAACACTATGACCTTTGTAACCCTACCTTTGTTCCCACTGCGTGTTTAAGAATTCTTCTACTTTAAAAAGAGATCCAGAGTCAGCCTGAGAAGAAAACTGATCGTAGAACAGTTAGAGGGCATCACACTGGTGAACGTCAACTGTGATATTATACTTTGCTTAAATTATGATGAAATCATTGGAGGTATCAGCGCAAAAAGCAGATTGTGGGGAAGCTAGTAACAGTTTAGCCTTTCTAGTTTATGTGAGAATATGGATTCCATCTACCAAAGGGATTAGTTCAGCTCAACTTGGATGTACATGGCAGTTTCATGGATGTTAGCTTTGTTTCCTGTGTGTTTATAACTTTACAAAGTTAGACATTGCTAGGGTTTTTTTCTTAAACAATATCAAATTCTACGATGTTTCAAAAGGTCACCTGCGTTGAATGACTACTTAACAACCTTTTAGAAAAAGAAGGTGCTGAACGAAAGAGAAACATTAACAGATTTCTTACATCTAGTGATTTGAACGGAGAAGGCAATGGTACCCCACTCCAGTACTCTTGCCTGGAAAATCCCACGGGCAGAGGAGCCTGGTAGGCTGCAGTCCATGGGGTGGCTAAGAGTTGGACACGACTGAGTGACTTCACTTTCACTTTTCACTTTCATGCATTGGAGAAGGAAATGGCAACCCACTCCAGTGTTCTTGCCTGGAGAATCCCGGGGATGGGGGAGCCTGGTGGGCTGCCATCTATGGGGTCGCACAGAGTCGGACACAACTGAAGTGACTTAGCAGCAGCAGCAGCAGCAGTGATTTGAAAGCTAAATTGATATTAACTGCTCTAAAGCCCAGTAGATATCTTAAAATCTTCACGACAGGACTTGTGAAGGACTCCTTCACTCAGATCTGTATGTGCTGTGCTGAGATGAATATTAGCCCAGCCAGCTCTTTAAGCTAGCCTAGAACTCTCTCCCATGAGAAATGTTGTACCTTTTCCCCCCGCCCCTAAAACTCTGGGATTTCAATTACTTAACATTTATTGTCATTTGGAGACACTTTATTCAAATTACTTTAAAGAAAACCAAAACCAAGCACCAGGTTTCCTTAGTGAGGAACTAACAACTTCAGAAATACTAGGTTGTCAGGGAAGGAATAGAGGGATTTTTTAAAAAACAGCATATTGTCCCTCATTGGCCAACTCTGTGCGTTGGTTAATGTTTTAGATAAAAGGGTGAGGACCAATAGGTCTGTGCAATTCTTTGGTTGGACAGTGAGAGTCACATGAAAAGACTATTAGGGAAAATATCTTTCCTGGTTGCTTTTCTTACAAATGGTATATTTAAAAAATACTGCTTGAGTTCCCTTATAGTACTTGATTGCAATGAAAAGTTCATCTACACGTATTGTATTACCACTTTGTGCCTCTTACTGTAAAAGTGAATGATATTTGCCGTTGGATTTTAGGTCAGGAGGATTATCACAGCTTTTACTTTCTATCAAGACCCTGAGCTTTGGGGTCAGGCAGACCTGATGTGAGTTTTAGAGCTGCATTTTACAAGTATATTTGCCCTTGAACAACACTTAATCTCTCAGAGCCTTCCAGTCCTCATCTATTCAAAGAAGATGATACTTACTCAAAATATTGTTTAGAGTTTTAAACTAAATGATGTATATGTAAATATATAACACAGTGCCTGACTCAAAAGACAGTAATTTTCTTTCTTCCTTTTTGTTCATTCCATGAACATTGTTGCACACCTACTCAGTGGCGAACATTGTACCAGGCACAGGAAATGGGAAAGGGCACATAACTCACCCCCAGGAACTCACAGTACAGTGTGAAAAGTGGTACAGCTGAGCAGCATACAACAGACCAGGTGAACAGAAAAGAGGGTGCAATTTCCTTTGCCTGGGAAAAGTAGGGGAGACTCCTCTGAGATGATACATAGGCTGGGTTTGTGAGGAGTCAATAGGTGGAAAAGGGAAGAAAGGCTAAGATATGGACTTAGGAAAAGTGAGTTCCGTTGGGGTTAAAGGACATGATTTGAGTAGAGGAGCAGCGCAGAATGAGTCTGAAAAGAGATGTTTGGACTTTGTATGCCATGGGTGTTCATTGAGGTGACACAGTCAGATCTATACTTAGAAATCTCCCCTCAGCAGCCATGTGGAGGACAGATGACAAGCAAGGATGCGCATGAGGAGATGCTTGCCCTGCTCCAGAATGGAGGCTGAGACCTGAGCTGAAGCAAAAGTAATGAGAATGAAGAGAGTGTTGACAGGCAGGAGTCTTGGAGTGGGAAGCAGGGCAGTCAAGGAAGAGAAGCAGTCTCACATGGTAGCACCAAAGATAAGTGTAAAATCAGAATTATTTCAGAAATAATGGAGGAAAAGAATTTTAGTTTGGAGTATAGCATGCTGTTGAGTGCTACAAATAAATTAAGGGGAAAAAAAGACCAAAATCTGCTCATGGCATTTAGCAGTTGGGAAGTCATTGGTGATCTTAAGAGGCATTTAATGCAGAGGTAAAGATAGACAGCATTTCTTGAATGAATTATAAACCACAGACAGCATTAGCTAAGCCTGTATGAGTCATCTTTTAAAAAATTTTTAAGAAACAATCATCTTTTTAAAAATCTTTAAGAAATCATGGAGCATGTTAGAAGTGCCCCAACACTAAAAATGGGCAAATGCCTACTCAATTTTTGACAGCTAGTGCAAGCTTAAACGTCAAGGCTCCTCCTAAGACCTCAGAAGAGGCTCTGCATATGGAAAGCCATGGAGCTTGAGCTTCCTGCTTCTCATGGTAAATCCATCTCAAGCTGAGAGAAAAGCAAGGACCGCCTTTATAAGAATGCTCCCTACCCCATTGTTTGTATTAAGAAAAAGTGGAGACAAACAACCCAAATGAAGAAATAATTAAGAGGAAGCACATTCATACTACGCACCTGTTAACGAGAGTGAGGCACATCTTGTGTATATGTATTGACAGGGAAGGGTGTCCATGACATATTATTCAGTGAAAAAAGCTAGTTTTAGAACATTGTACATGTATGATCCCATGTATACAAAAAGAAATGTGTATACACACAACTGCACACATATATACATACCCATACACACACAAATATATAATGCATACATATTTCTGTTTCTAGTTAGATTTGATAGAAGAAAGCTCTGGAAAGCCCACTCAATTATCAGCATCTGTTATTCTTGGAGAGTAGGAACAGGAGACTGGAGTTTGGTGATGGGGAGACTTTCATATTCTCACATTTCTATATCATTTTAATTTTTGTGAATAAATTCATGATTCTTTGGTTAATTTTCACAAAAGTACAAAATTTTTAAATCTCACATGATGAATAAGTTAAGCTATTTAGCTTTTATAAATCCTATCTCAAGGAGAACATAATGGCATCTTTAATATTTGAAGGGTAGCCACTGAAAGAGAGATTGGATTTGCTCTGAAGGATACTTAACTACAGAAATAGGATCAGTCGGTTCAAGAAAGAGATAAAGTTTTGAAACTATAAAAAGTTTAAAATATTTATAAAGACCATTTGCAGCAACATGGGTGGACTTGGAGGGCATTATGCTAAGTAAAGTAAGTCAGACAGAGAAAGACAAATATCATATGATATCACTTATATGTGGAATCCTAAGAAATACAACAGACTAGTGAATAAAACAAAAGAGAAGCAAACTCACAGATATAGAGAACAAACTAGTGGTTACCAGTTGGGAGGGTAATATAGGAGTAGGAGGGTGGGAAGTAAAAACTCTTGGGTTTAAGATAGGCTCAAGGACATATTGTACAACACAGGGAATATAGCCAATATTTTGTAATAATTGTAAATGGAAAGTAACCTTTAAAAATTGTGTTAAAAAATGTAGCAATATTTATAAAGACCAGACACAACAAGCCTGGAGTCCTTTTAGATGTCACCGGGTTTTAAGAGACAGTTCAGAGTCGCACTTTGTTTATGGCCCTGCTTTGGTCGTGCTCAGCCCCTTTGTTAAAAGTGGATTGCTTTCAGTCTCACTTGGGAGAGTTTGAAATCAACCTACTTGAGACAGTATTTGTAGGAGTTGAAAGCAGGGCTGTGGGTCAGACTACCTGTGTCCACTGCTGCACTTACAAAGCCTGGGTGTTCCTTATCCTTCCCAGGTCTCAGCTTTCATACCTGTGAAAAGCAGTAATCAAACTAAGACTACCTTTGCAAGCAGTGATATCATCAGATGGATTAGAATTGTTTCATATCTCCCCCCTCCATAATTTCCATCAGCTTTCTCCCCTAGACCACCCCCCAAAAATATATAATCTGAATGAAAAAATGTGGGCCAGCTAGGTGAATACAGCTTTCCAACAAGTACTTTATTCATCCACTTCTAACCAAATTGCTGCTATGTAAACCCTTTCTTTATAAAAAGTCATCTAGAGCCACCGCTGCCTCCGGAGGTTTCAATGAGATAATTAATGTAAGACTTTTAGCACAATGCCTAGCACAGAGTAAATATTCAATGAAATAAAAATTATATACACACATGTAGCCCACTAAATCAAAATGTTATTATAAGTGAGACGACATTTTAAAGATTCTAGGGGGACGTCTGTCAGGCTTTTCTTTCAGTACGTGGGGGAAAAATGGTTTAATGATTAAAAGCCTGGCACACACTTAGTGTTCTTTGGTCTCATTTCCTTTCAATTTTCCTGTCCTTGAGGTTCAATGACTTTTCTTATTCCTTTGTTCATTCAATAATCATTTATCGAGTACCTACTGAGTTCCAGGTTCAATCCTACATGCTGGTAGTAGTAAGATGAAGAAAAAAAATAGGGTCTCTATGCACAGGGAGCTCCTGTAGGGTCAGAGGGAGAGAGAAGTTCAAATAAATACAATGGGATGTGATTATGTTAAAATTAAAGGTGTATAAATGATAGTAATGGAGAAAGCAGAAAGGTGTATGGAAATGTATTCCATACACCTTTCTGCTTTCTCCATAGGAAACTTCATAAAAGAGGAAACACCTGAACTGGAGCTTGAAAGGCGAGCAGGAATCTCCTTGGTAGAAATCCTTGTCAGAGGATGGGTGGAGACACTGCTTGATGTTCGGTGTGAAGTTTTCCACCACTGTTTATAAAACTGAAAAGACATTCTCTTTGATTTCTCTTTTCCCAATATTTGGTTGTAATGACAGAAAACCCAATAAATAATCATTTAAACAGGTTAGAGGTGTATCTAATGACACAGGCTTCATGTGTCTTCCTGCTCCAGTATCCTTATCAATATGGCTTTCATCCTCGGTATCAAAAGGGCAACTGTACCTTCCATCAAGGTCTTCTTGTGAGGCTTTGTAATTCTACCAGGATGGAAAGTCCTTCTCCTGAATCTTCCATTTATACCTCTTAGACAGAAAGGCCACCACCATGAACTGTGGGGAAAGCTGAAAAATTATTCTGGAGGAAGAAGGTAAGGAAAGAGGAATTGTGGATGGGACTGGACAATATACAGTGTCTGCCAGAACAATACAACTTTTAAATTAACAGTCAACAATCTGGTCTTATTTTTCTTATAGTTGTTGCCACTTGTAATTGTTTCCTGGAGCTCTTTTAACAAGTATCACAATCTGAATTGCTTAAAACAACAGAAATGTATTGCCTCACAGTTCTGGAGGCTAGAAATCCCAAATCAAGGTGTCAGTAGACACCTAAAATCTATGGAGGAGGGACTTCCCTGGTGGTCCAGTGGTTAAGACTTCGCTCTCCAATGCAGAGGGTGTGAGCTCGGTCCCTGATGGGGAACTAAGATCCCACATGCCTCTCGGTCAAGAAAACCCCAAAACTTAGAATCAGTATTCTTACAAATTCAATAACGATGTTACAAATGGTCCATATTAAAAGAAAAATCTTTTAAAAAAAACCTTTCAGGGAATGCCGTCTTGCCTCTTCCTAGCTCTGCTGATTTGCTAGCAGTTTTTGGTCTCCTTCGTTCTGCTTAGCTGCATAACTCCAATCTCTGCATTTGTCCTCACATGATGTTCTCCTTGTGTCTCTGTCTTCACGTGACCAGTCATATTGAATGTGAGACCCCTCCCCCTTACTCCAGTAGGACCTCGTATTCATGTAACTAATTACATCTGGAATGACTGTATTCCCAAATGAGGTAGCATTTCTGAAGTATTGGGAGTTAGGACTTAAACATATTTGGGTTTTTTTTTTTTTTTTTTGCCATATGGGTTATAAATTAATTCATAACACCATTACTTTGCACTTGGTATATAGATAAGAAATACTCTGTTTCCACATTATGTTTCTATACACCTAGATTTTGTAGTGAAGTAAAAGTTGCTCAATCATGTCCAACTCTTTGTGACCCCATGGACTATACAGTCCATGGAATTCTCTAGGCCAGAATACTGGAGTGGGTAGCCTTTCCCTTCTCTAGGGGATCTTCCCAACCCAGGGATTGAACTAAGGTCTCCCACATTGCAGGCAGTTTCTTTACCACCAGCTGAGCCACCAGGGAAGCCCAAAAATACTGGAGTGGGTAGCCCATCCCTTCTCCAGCAGATTTTCCTGGCTCAGGGATCATACCGGGGTCTCCTGATGGGGCTTCCCTGGTAGCTCAGCTGGTAAAGAATCCTCCTGCAATGGGGGAGACCTGGGTTCCATCCCTGGGTTGGAAAGATCCCCCAGAGAAGGGAACAGCTACCCACTCCAGTATTTTGGCCTAGAGAACTGCATGGACTGTATAGTCCATGGGGTCACAAAGAGTCAGGCACAACTGAGCAACTTTCACAGATTTTGTAGAGAACTTTTAAAAGCCCTATTTTTATCCCTAGTTAAATTCCAAGCTTTATTCAGTTTAGTTATGTTATTCCTAGTTTATTCTAGTTTTGTGGTTAACATAATTCCTACTTTTCCTAAAATAATTTAGAAGATAAGAATAATTCCTAGTTATTTAAAAATAATTCCTATTTATTTTAACTCCAAAACTGTAGCAATATGAAATACTACTTGATAAATAGTATTCAAATAACTGGTTATGAATTTAGCAAAAATAATTTTCAAACCAATACCTAATACAATATGCTAAAAATATATATATACAAATGTTTTAAACAAGTTAAATAGAGTGCATATAACTGCAGAAAAAGAAAGAACCTAGCATTTTGAATATTTGTGGTTATAAAAATAGTGAAAATTATGAAAGATTTGTAAGTTATAAGTATATAAAAATGTAAAGCTTTTTATGCTAGAAAAGCTCTGTGGGGATATAACAGATTGGGAAATGTTATAAAAAATAATTCAGACAATAAACATAAAGTGTATGTTACATAAAAATTCATATAACTAACTAGAAAGGCCACAGCAGATAGATGGCTAAGGGCTGTGACCAGGCAATGTATTAAAACACCATATGTTTATCAAGCAAACATATAGGAAAATGTTTAGTAATCACCAAAAAATGTAACTGAGACTGCAGTGTAACTGATAAATTATTACATTGTGATGGTAATATAAACTGATACAGTACCTTTGAAAAACATTTGGCAAATACATTCAGAGTCATAAAAATGTTTATACAATTAATATATCTGAAAATTTAACCTAAGTAAATAATCCTAAAGAAGAAAAAAATGTGCTCATAAAGTGACTAATAGACTTCATGCAGCTTTTTATTAACTGCAGCATCATTTGTAATAGTGAACACGTGGGAGCTGTCTAATTTCCTGAGAGTAGATGAAGGGGTGACTGAATTATGATGTATCCTTTTGTTGGAATAAGCAGTCATCCAAAAGTTTAATAATAATGACCTGTGGCAACATGGAAGAAGTACTTCCATTTTAAAGTTACATGTTTTTTTTTAAGTGCCATATATGATTACAATAATGTAAAATTAAAAAGCACGCACAAGGAAAAAAGTCAGCAACAATGACATAGTAGAATGTGCAGAGGGTGTTAGGGAGCATGGAGCCATGATAAGGTAATACAATTATGCATCATTCTTCTATCATTTCCAAACTTTCTTATAATTTAGATGATTTTTAAACATATTCAGTTTACCATTTGGTTTAAAATTCCCCTGTACTTCTTGCATGTTAATGAAACCATCAGGAGGTAAGGAGAATTTAATGAGCTTTCTGAGAAAAAAATTTTGCTCACAGAAGCATTTTAAATCACACTAGATGTTTTTCTTTCATAAATAAGTCTTGTACTAAGTGATAGGATTAATCTGATAGGAAAAAGTGACATCTGAAGAGAGCTTTTTCATGTAGTATATGTGCAATGCATGGTTAGTGGCGATGTTTTTGACTGGTGAAGTAATTATTTTAATCCTGTCTCATCATTCACTTTAGTCTTGATTTTGTGGCTTAGATTTAAAAGCCATAAGTTTCAAAGAAAATAACTTACCTTTAGGGGGGAGAAAAATAGTTTTTACTTTCACCATGACAAATGATCTCTTCTGACTTTGTAGTTATGACTTAATAGTGCAGATTTAATGCCAAGTGATCAATGCAGTTGACACCATTTTAGCAATCTATTTGCGTTCTTATAAAGAAGAGAAATTGTTCCTCCTTTCTCAGAGACTGAGTTTATAACAACTGTGAAAACATGATCATTTGTTCAGCTCCTTGTTCCTGGTTAGCTGTATGTACCTAGCCTATTCCCTGACTTGCTGAGCTGCCCGCTGTCCCCGAGGGAACACAAGCAGCCGACTCTCTTTGGGGGGTGTGAGAAATAACCAAGGATGACAACCCCTTTGGGCCGTCTACTGCCCAGGCTTGATTAGATTATGTCTCTGTGGTTGACTAGGCTTTGAATTCACTAGTTTGAATTCACTACCTGAAGATTAAAGTCAGTGGCAGTGCATCTCACCACCTCCTAAAATAATGCACACACACAACTTGCACACATGCATACACGTGAACACAGGCTTAGTGCAAAACAATGAACTTATATCCTTTAAGAGAAAAGGCGTCTCGTGGAGTGGGTGTGGGAGTGATGATGGAAAGAAGTTAATCCCTGTCTCCAAAGTAAAGACTAGACAATGGGGATCCATGCAAAGCAGTGCTGGACAATTGACAGCTATAGGCTCCCTAGTGAAACCCAGCCTGCCCTCAGTTATTCAGGGACTGATCATCCAAAGTGTGGATTATCCAGGCCATATGCTTCTCCTCCTTTGCCATCTGGCTGGTTGCCTGCTTCCCTTCTTATTAACAGAGAACATACTCAAAATACTTCAGTCCATTTCTGCCAAACCGTTTCTATTACCTGTACTCAACCCTATTTTTAAGCTTATTCAGTGCACATTTGGGTCCAATCTGGTCACTTGGCACACTATGATGTTTCACAGGACGTATTGGTTAGTCTCTAATGTACAATCTTTGGCTTGATCCTTGCCTTGTCATAGCCATTTAGTCATCTCTTGGATGTGTTCTTTATCACTCCAGTTAGCTAGTGAGCTCCTTTCAATTAAGGAGTATCTACTCTGCCTTTCACATCCTTTTCAGCTGGCCCAGAGAGCTCCTCTTCACAGGGTGGGTGTGATACAAGTGCTGCTGGCTGACTCAGTACTATTTATTGCCATTTCAGCCAGTAAGTCGTAAGAAAGTCACAGCAGTAAGGAGAACTGCCATTCGCTATAAAAATCAACTAAAAGAGAATATCCAGGCTTTTGGAACTGGAAGGAGCATTAGAGATCATTTTATCTCGTTAACGGGAAACTTTGACTCAGAGGAGTAAAGGAACTTGTCTTTGATCACCCAGAACATTTGTAGCAGAGTCTGGATTAGAATTCAGCTCTTTAGAGTCTGTTCCTGTTATACTCCAATTTTGAAGTCTTATATAAGTGTGGAGTCATGCAGAAGGTATGCAGAAAAGGAGTGGCTTGAATTACAATGCTGAGAGGAAGAGAATGTGTTAGTAACAAATTATGACGATTGATGGACGTGAGTCTGGGTGAACTCTGGGAGTTGGTGATGGACAGGGAGGCCTGGCGTGCTGCAATTCATGGGGTCGCAAAGAGTAGGACACGACTGAGCGACTGAACTGAACTGAACTGATGACGATTGAAGAAAATTATATCCTTTTTTGTATATATTGATCTATTGGGATTATAGCTATTATAGAAAAATAGCAATTATTTGGAGTTATTTTTATTTGTTTTAAAGACTGGTCTAAAACAAAAATTGAAAAGATCTCATCCAAGTGCCTAGAACAAACCCAACACAGTAGGAGTCAATCAAAATTTGTTGAGTGAAAGAATGAGACAACAATCCATTTTTAAAGGATGATGGCTACTCTTTGGTTTATAGCATTACCAAACCCATTTATGAAAAATAGTAGAGTCTTTCTTTGAATCAAAAGTTTCTTGGTTTTGCCACATATTTTAATTGACTCTGGATAAACAATTAAGCTACAAATGACAATGAATTTAAGTACCTGTTGTGGACTAGAGAAAACTAGTACTGTGTTGCTTAAAAATGAAGTGTCTATTGAACAGTCTATGTTCTTAGCCTGAACATCTCAGATATGATTAATATAAATTTCCAAGGTGAATCTCAAACATCAGATTGCACTTCCAATTCCTGTTGGGAAAAAAACAATGCAATTTTAAAGAGTATTTAGGTTTGCTGCTGCTGCTAAGTCAATTCAGTCATGTTCGACTCTGTGCAACCCCATAGATGGCAGCCCACTAGGCTCCTCTGTCCATGGGATTCTCCAGGCAAGAATACTGGAGTGGGTTGCCATTTCCTTCTCCAATGCATGAAAGTGAAAAGTGAAAGTAAAGTCACTCAGTCGTGCATGACTCTTAGCGACCCCATGGACTGTAGCCCACCAGGCTCCTCCATCCATGGGATTTTCCAGGCAAGAGTACTGGAGTGGGGTGCCATTGCCTTCTCCGGTATTTAGGTTTAGATGTCTATAATTCATGAACATTTACATGAAAGCAAATTGATTTATCTTGCTTTATTTAAATTTTTTTACATAACTCAATACATGTTTACTGTAGAAAAATTAGAAAACAGAGGTAATCATAAAGAAGAATAAAATCTTTTAACCCCAGGAGTCAAAGATTAACTTTTAATTATTAATTGTACATCCTTCTAGACCTTTTTTTTTTAATGCATGGTCATGGGGTTATATACTACACATTGTTTTAAACTTGACTTTTTTTCCTATCTCATGACTATTTCTCAATGCCAGTAAGTATTTCTAGAAGCCATACTTAAAGGTTGCAGAGAGTACCATAATTTGTTTAATCCCTTGGTTTTGGCTATTTAGATTATTTTCCATTTTTCACTATTATAAATGATGCTGTGGTGAACTTCCTTATTTATATATCTTGATTCACACATCCAATGATATTCTTAGAAAACATTTTGAGGGGCACAATTGCTAAATTTAAAATATACTTGGTCGTAAGGGCAGAAAAAAAGGAAATTTTAGGTGTCAGAAAGATTACTTTCATATAAACTTTGAAACTTTCAGAAACTAAAATGTCCTTAGAGATTTTGCACTTAATTTTGGTTCTTCTTAATAAACACATTTTTATTATACGTTAATACAGTTGTCAAATACATTGGACATTATTAATACATTGGACAAATGATAATCTCCCAAACCCATAATTTTAGATGTTTTTCAAATAATTTAATGCCTTAAAATGTTGTTCTGTTGATAGTGTTCTCTTAATAATAGTAATATTATTGATCGGTTTCCCCACATTATTTTCAAAAACTGGATGCTTTGTTTGGCTGGTAGACATGAGGCAGTTTCTTGCTGGAGGCAAAATGTCACTGGACCATGCACTAATCTTTCCCCCCCTGAGTTTACCCATTTCCAGGCTGATTATATAAACAATAAGGTGTTGCCTTTTTCATTAAGTGAAAGTGACACATTACAGGTGCTTTTCAACAATCTGAACTTATCTACTAAAGAAGTCTTGCATTATCTATACCCAGATGAGAGTATAATTGTTCAGGCAAGGCCACTCTTTAAGAGTGTTTAAAGCAAAGAGCACAAGAGTCTTCTCCAGTTTTCCACGAGATGGGATATAAGAACAGTGCTGGCCAATTAGGATGAGAGGAGACCCAGGGGAGGCAGGGGAGCGAAGCTTTGCTCACCAGGCTTGTTCAGCTTGATGACATTATAATTTTCATGATAAAGTCTGCAATAACCTTTATCTTTTATATGTAATTTAATGGCCTTGGAATCTGGAGGAGCCAGCCCGCCTCATTTATCATGTAGCAAACATCAGCCTCTTCTGGTACAATTTTGTGTGTGTGCTAACTAAAAGAGACATGAAATTAAAAATAGGTCAGAAGGCTTTCCATTTCAGTTTTGTTGATTTATGTGGGTGAGGGGAGTGAAGCAGGCAAAATATTAGTTTCTTTTAAGTGATATTATGAAGAAAATAATCTGCAACAAGCAAAAGGAGATTAGAGCACTATGAGAACACTGAAGATTGTATTTTATGAAATGAGTTCTTTCTAAGGCATTAGAGAAGTATAATTACAAAAACTATTTCAAGTTGCCTACAAGTGGTTTTTTGCTTGAAGAAAATAAGGGAATGTTGTTTATTTGAAATATTTTGTTTATCTCTCAGTGAGGCTGTGATGGAATAGGTAATGTGTTTTACTAAATTATTCATTAATTCATCAGATAATTAATTTATGTCCTATGAGAAATTTTTCTCAAAGGGAATTACTGGTTTTCTCTTTAAAAAAAAAAAAGCTGTGTAATAATAATGGCACTTCTGAACATACATTTGGAAGGCCAGGGCTTAAGAAAGAATGGATGATGAATGTAGATTCTGAGACATACTAATTTTTTTCTGAGAAAACAATTATTTTTCCAAAAGCAATAGTTCTTTTCAGGTATCTCTAGAAGGCCTGTGCTTAATAGTAAGAATAGATGATAAATGTAAATTCTGGGGTATTTGTTGCCTTCAAGTTGCATTACTGCAGTGAAACAAATTACAGAAACACAAATAGCTGTGGAAACCTAGATGGGCTGTTCCTGTCTCTTCCATTCCACCACGACAGTCACTCTGAGTTTCACTGAGCTCCCTCTGAAAACCGTTAGGCCCTCTAATTTTAACATTAACAAATGCCTCCAGAAAAGGCTTTCTGTTGTTGGTCTTTTGTTTTTGCCAGTAACATTCTTCTCATCCCCTCACCATTACCTTCAATATAAGAAAAAACAAATTACAACAAGAATTGGCATGGGCAGAACTGAGCTTCTGACAGAAAAGTTCACACACACTTCTCTTCAGACGATTTGACAGCTTTCAGATGCACTGGGTAAATATTCTTCTGTCCCAACAAGTGGGAGGGTAGGCATCCTCCTGTATACTGATACCACAAACACTCTCGAGAAGCAACTGGAACCTTTTGGCTAGCTGTTGTCAGAAAGAACCACAAAACTAAAATGACTGAGACATTTTTAACAGAGACATCTTGACATCCAGATGAGTAACATTCATGTGTTTAACAACTCTTTCAGATATCTGAGGATATGGGTAATTTCTAATTTGTTCTAGTGTACTGATGCGGGTGTAGTCCCAGCCAGGATCTAACTTGTGTGACAGCCATGTGAAGGCCATCCTCTCTCAGAGTAAGGTTTTAGAGGAAATTCCAGACACCTTTTACATTTTGAGCCTTCTAGTATGGCACCCCACTCCAGTACTCTTGCCTAGAAAATCCCATGGACAGAGGAGCCTGGAAGGCTGCAGTCTGTGGGGTCGCACAGAGTCGGACATGACTGAAGTGACTTAGCAGCAGCAGTACATTAAAGAACTGAAGAAATGCCAAAACAGGGTTGCAAAAATTATTGATTTAGTTTTCATGTTTACATGGAACAAATCAGTGATTTAGACAGTGGCTGACTTTATTTTTTTCGGCTCCAAAATCACTGCGGATGGTGATTGCAGCCATGAAATTAAAAGACACTTGCTCCTTGGAAAGAAAATTATGACCAACCTAGACAGCATATTAAAAAGCAGAGACATTACTTTGTCAACAAAGGTCCATCTAGTCAAGGCTATGGTTTTTCCAGTAGTCATGTATGGATGTGAGAATTGGACTATAAAGAAAGCTTAGCACCGAAGAATTGATGCTTTTGAACTGTGGTGTTGGAGAAGACTCTTGAGAGTCCCTTGGACTGCAAGGAGATCCAACCAGTCCATCCTAAAGGAGACAGTCCTGGGTGTTCATTGGAGGGACTGATGTTGAAGCTGAAACTCCAATACTTTGGCTACCTGATGCGAAGAGCTGACTCATTTGAAAAGACCCTGATGCTGGGAAAGATTGAGGGCAGGAGGAGAAGGGGACGACAGAGGATGAGATGGTTGGATGGCATCATGGACACAATGGACATGGGTTTGGGTGGACTCCGGGAGTTGGTGATGGACAGGGAGGCCTGGTGTGCTGCGATTCATGGGGTTGGACACGACTGAGCGACTGACCTGAACTGAACTGAACCCAAAATGTAATGACCATATATCTCACCAAACTCATTTGGAGAGAGCTTTAAATCTTAATATTGAGGCTCCTCAAAAATACCATGAATCTGAAATCCAGAACCAAATGACCTCCCTTCCCTCCCCAGAAATTTGGTTGCTTGTGCCATTGATATATTTCTGGCCAAGGTCAGGCCTTCCATGTTTTATGTTGCACAAGTTTGGAATTAAACTAAGTCTTTAAGCTCATGAATAGATGAACGTCGAGTCTTTTCTGAATAAATCATGCCTTTGACTTCAGGTTTTCCTGAGGCCATTTCTGAAGAACCACTTCATTAGAACACGAGAGCAAGGCACTTCTGTTATTCAGAATCTATCTTTGCTGGCTCCATGCTTACTACTTTGTAGATTCTTAGAACAAAAAAAAAAAAATCTTATTTTAGTAACAGAGGATGACTGACATTGGTGGATTCTCAAGCGTTTCTACTCACCAACTCCTTTAGAGTTGGAGTTCAACAAAGCACAGAAATTCCACATTTCTTTACCATCTTAGAAGTTTTAGTTTTAGAATTCACATAATGTTACATTCTTCTCCATGCTATGTTTTTATATAAGATAATGGTATCTCGTCCCCTAGTCTTTGGTTAAATTTGATTCTTGGGTAGCCTGTTTGATTCTGTGGTGCTACATAGCTCTGGCATACCACTGTATACCCCTGATGGAGTGTGTGTACTTGAGTCTGTAAATGCATGCACATAACTGATAGATAATACCTTTTGTTCCCTTTGATTATCCAAGTTTTATCCCTCTGAAGTTGAATTATTATGCACATGGCAATCAGAGGTGTCTCTAGAATTGGTGAGGCTCCCAGAAGAAAGTTATTCATGAAGCAAGTTCCATTCTTCCAAAGTAATCCATTTTTTCATTTTTAAAATTAATCATGTGTTCTCCTTGATCATGTTAGGCTGGAGGAGAGTATTCATGATGTTGTAATTCATGACCATACCTGACACAAGGTTCTAGGCCAGTGGTTCTTAAAGTCTTGTTGTTTTCAGTTGCTAACCTGTATTCAACTCTTTTGAGACCCCACTGACTGCAGCATGCCAGGCTCCTCTGTCTTTCACTGTCTTCTAGAATTTGCTCAAACTCATGTCCATTGAATTGGTGGTGCTATCTAACCATCTCATCCCCTGTTGCCCCTTTCTTCTTTTGCCTTCAATCTTTCCCAGCATCAGGGTCTTTTCAGGTGAGTCAGCTCTTTGCATCAGGTGGCCAAAGTATTGGAGTTTCAGCTTCAACATCAGTCCTTCCAATGAATGTTCAGGGTTGGTTTCGTTTAGGATTGACTGATTTGTTCTTGCAATCCAAGGGACTCTCAAGAATCCTCTCCAGCACCACAATTAGAAAGCATCAATTCTATGTTTTCTTAATTTTGCAGGATATTTTTAAACTATCACATTATTGGGAGAAGCTACTGGCTAGGAATGAGGAATCAAAGAATACCAGTCCCTTGTCTCCAATTACCATTACGATTTCCACTAACGTTTGTGTAGTAAAAAATCTGAGTTGAGAACTCAGCACCGTTTTACATATAAACACAAATGATTTTTGGTACAGAGTTAATTCCCTGAATTTTGCAGAAATGTAGCTACTTATAAATCAAAGGAAGACTACATTTTGTTTCAGAACTTTCCTATTCCAGAAAAATTGTGTGAGTTGCTAGCAAAAGCTACTCATAACTGAGCCTTAGATACAGAACACCTATATGATTCTGTGCTGATATTGCTATATTCAAGATGATTCTGCACTTAAGAGCAAGTATCTGACTGCTTTCAAATATCTTCTAGTACTATCCTGCCTGCATATTTATATATTAATATATGTATTGTTTATTATGAATTATTTTTGTCCTGATGTCATGTTTAGGGTGTTAAAAATATCTTCCTAGGTAGGTAATACTATTTATGAGTTTCATTTCAGGAGATCAAAGGAAATACAAGATAGTTATTATAAAAAGGGGGCATTGGGTATGTTAGAGTGGATGACCACTGCCATAAGTGATGACCTTGTTGACCGTATTAGAGCTGCCTCTGCACTGCATGCTGAAAATTTTCTTTTAGAAAAGTGTGATTTAATGTGAAGACGTTGATAGATTAGCAAAGTGTTTAAGACATACTTCAGAGTCAGGCAGACTTTAATACACATCTTAGCTTTGAGACTTACAGCGTATGACCTTGGGCAGTCTGTTTACCCTCTTGTCGACTTCATTTCCTCAATTGTAAAATAAGATAACTTGTGAAATTCCTGTGACAAGGTTGCTATTGCTTTCATTCTCCTCATCACTCTTAGTGAAGAGTTTCATGACAGATTACTTTAAATGTCTTCAAAGTTCAGGTCCCTAAGAAAGATTATGCCTTCTAAAGTGCTAGTCTAACAGTGGGAGCCATTTCATTCATGCCGTTTTATTCTTGACTTTGACTGCTAGTGCACATGGAGCTAAGTACTCAAGCTTAATTACCGTGGCTTTCCTCAAATAGGGCTTCTTAACATAGTTTGCTCCCGTTTCATTCCCTCCTCCACTACCCCCTCCCACTAAATTTTGCACTTTCATCTTTTACTGTAAGTTGTAACAAATCCTTTCAAAAGTAGATGGAAAATAAATAAGAATGAAATAATAAGGCTCCCTTTTCTTTATGGTGTTTATTTCTATAGATGGCAAAGTTCCCCTTTCCCCCTTAATGTATGCTGTTTGTTAATGATAGTGTTCAGTTCAGTCGCTCAGTTGTGTCCGACTCTACGACCCCATGGACTATAGCACACCAGGCTTCCCTGTCCACCACCAGCTCCTGGAGCATGCTCAAACTCATGTCCATCAAGTTGGTGATGCCATCCAACCATCTCATCCTCTGTGGTCCCCTTCTCCTCCTACCCTCAATCTTTCCCAGCATCAGGTACGTTTCCAATGAGTCAGTTCTTCACATCAGGTAGCCAAAGTAAATCTTTATTGTATCACCTACCTGGAGAAATATGACAATAACTGAGATGCTGTTTTACCCCAAATACCCATCCATAGAGTTAGTTCAATATAAATTATTTAATTCTATTTTCTTAGCAAAAATCAGAAGAAGAATATGCATTGCTGCTGTATCTTACCATAGCACTGTAGAACAGTGGTTCTCATCATTTCTAATCAGGACCCTTTTGCATTTTTAAAAATTATTAAGGACTCAAAGAGCTTTTGTTTATGTGAGTTTAATCTCTCAATATTTATATTAAAATAATGAAATTAAAATTGAGAAATTTAAAAATACTTTTAAATTATTTTTAAAAACCTATTTTATATTAACCCATTATATATTAAATCTTTTTTATATTAACACAAATATCATATTTTTCTGAAAACTAAGTGTATTTTTCAAAACAACAATAAAACATTTTATTGGGTTGGCCAAAAATTTTGTTTGGATTTTTCTGAAAGATGTTATGGAAAACCTCAAATGAAGTTTTTGGCCAACCCACTAGAAGAAAAGAATAGAGTTGTGTTTGTGAACCTATTTTGTATCTGTCTTTGAGGCATAATTGACATTCAACATTATTTTAACTTCAGGTGTACAACATAAAGATCTGATATTTATATATTTTGTGAAAGGATCACCACATAGTCTAGTTAACATCCTAGAATGTTGTCTTAATAGAAGATAGCCAGATTCTCCCATCTGCTTCTACAATCAGTGTTACAATGTTATACATTATATAG
Source organism: Bubalus bubalis (assembly GCF_019923935.1). Lineage (NCBI taxonomy): Eukaryota > Metazoa > Chordata > Mammalia > Artiodactyla > Bovidae > Bubalus > Bubalus bubalis. Next base: position 26,592,638 of record NC_059168.1, read on the forward strand.
TCTCATAAAAAAATGAGAATGAGAAGGGCGGATATCATCATCGTTATTATTAAAAAACTTGGACCTTATGAACCCTCAAAAGGGTCTTGGAATGCTTAGGACCATGGATCACACAACTGCTGGTATAGAATATAGCCAATAAAAAATGGCAGTATAAGAAAAGGAAATAATGCCTTGCCCACGTTTCAATTTTTAGTCATCTCAGTGAGCTAAAGTTTTTTAAAATATGCCTCTTACCCTTCTCTCAAAGTTCATAGAAACATTAAGCTCAAACTATAGTTGATGGGAATGAAAAAAAAAAAAAACTATAGTTGATGGGAATGCTTAGATTTTTCTTTTAAGATCTGGCCAACAATGTATTTTGAAAGCTACTAGTGATATATGGCAAAGGCAATGGCACCCCACTCCAGTACTCTTGCCTGGAAAATCCCATGGACGGAGGAGCCTGGTGGGCTGCACTCCATGGGGTTGCTAAGAGTCGGACATGGCCGAGCCACTTCACTTTCACTTTTCACTTTCATGTGACTTCACTTTCACTTTTCACTTTCATGCATTGGAGAAGGAAATGGCAACCCACTCCAGTGTTCTTGCCTGGAGAATCCCAGGGACAGGGGAGCCTGGTGGGCTGCTGTCTATGGGGTCACACAGAGTTGGACACAAGTGAAGGGACTTAGCAGCAGCAGCAACAGCAGTGATATATGAAATCCATGTTATGCTTCTGGCAGTAGATGTTTTTAAATATATATGTATTGAACAGGGACAATCCTTTTAGTTGTGGCATATAGGAAGAGTTAGCTTTTTTACGCTTCTAATTTGTAATAGTAAACTAGTTTTATTAAACCATTATTTTTATTTGTATGTGTGGCTTGTTATATCATCTGTATGTCACTCAGTAACTAGAGTAGAGAAGATTGATTTCTCTCATTCCTGCCATGAGGTGGTTCATTATAAAAGTTAGATGACTTGCCTAATTTACAGGGTAGCATTAGGTTCAGAATAAGTTAGTACAGGAGAACATTTTATTTTATTGTAGTCTATTTATTTTTCTTCAGGTAACGATGGATGTGAGCAAGTCTTTAAGCCTTTATATTGCTATAAGGACACTAAGGATTCCAGTGTGAGGGAATCTCCATTACAGTATGACGGTGTTGTTTCCAGTAGTTAATGGGACTTTCTGTTTCTCTTTCTAGGAAAGAATAATCTTAAACTTTGAAGTATTTCAACCGGGGAGATTTGAGGCTGCTAATGTTTAACTTGCCCGGTGGTGGCCTTGGAATTAGGTTCCAGATATTTTGAAGTGAAGATAAACAGTTTTCTCCTTATGAGGCACATCCGAAATCTCTTTAAGTTTCAAAAGGTGATACAATAAACATGATCAAGAAGTGTCAACTGGTAGCTCTAATGACAACAGTACCCTGCTGTGCCCAGTGAAAGTGAAAGTGAAGTCGCTCAGTCTTGTCCGACTCTTTGTGACCCCATAGACTGTAGCCAACCAGGCTCCTCTGTCCATGGGATTCTCCAGGTAAGAGTACTGGAGTGGATTGCCATTTCCTTCTCCAGGGGATCTTCCCAACCCAGGGCTCAAACCCGGGTCTCCTGCATTGTAGACAGACGCTTTACCATCTGAGCCACCAGGGAAGTCAAATCACCTTAAAAATCATATCATTGTACTTTTTTTCTTTTTAATTTGGAGTATAGTTGCTTTACAATGTTCTGTTAGTTTCTACTGTACAGCGACGTGAATCAGTTATACGTGGACATTTATACATCATCATACTTTTCATAGGTCAGACTGTGCCTTTGCCTAAAAAACAGCTTGCCTATCTATCTATCTATCTATCTATCTATCTATCTAATGTGTTCATATATATGTGTGTGTTTGTGTGTGTGTGTGTAACTTTTTACTTTCTCAAGGACTTTCAGAACTGTCAATTAAGTAGGTTTAATTAATAGGCTTTCGAGGTTAGAAAGGAATTTTAAAGATCATCTATTTCAACCCTCGAATGTTTGTTGAAGCTATTTAATGTCTTCAGATGAGTTGTTGTTCTAGCTTTGATTGAATACTTCCAATTGTAGGAACCTCGTGATTCCTAAGGCAAACCCATGCTAAGTTGCTTCAGTTGTATCCGACTCTCTGCGACCCTATGGACTGTAGCCCGCCAGGTTCCTCTATCCATGGGATTCTCCAGGCAAGAATACTGGAGTGGGTTGCCATGCCCTCCTCCAGGGGATCTTCCCCACCCAGAGTTTCGAACCCGCATCTCTTATGTCTCCTGCGTTGGCAGTCGGGTTCTCTTACCACTAGCCCACCTGGGAAGCCCCGCCTTCACATCCAGTTTCTCAGGCAGTTAGAAATGCAAATGTGATCCTTGAGAAGAAGTTAAAAATTTATAAGTATTAATCTAAATAAGGAAAAACTAAAATGTGAGGAACAAAATTGTCCAATCTGAATAAGGGTGGTAGGAGATAGTGTTTCTGAGCAGAATTTTAGGCAGTTTCATCAAGTCACTGATTGTCTTAAGAAATAAAGACTGAACTAGTATTGGACTTTCCATATTCTTTACGCTAAACTTGACTAACTTCTGCCACTTTTTCTTTGACAACATTTTCCCAGTGTACTACCTACTCTCACCTTGATGAGAAGGTCCAGGGCTCCTCCTCCACTGACCCCCAGGATGTGCTAAGTAAAGTAAGGGGGCGAAAGAGAAACAACCTCCTTCTGAGAGGACTGCAAGGAAGCAGGGTCCTTAGGAGAGAGCTAGATGGGAGGACCTTCTGCTAATGATAGAAATGAGTAGGGGAGTGAGTCATTATGGGATTAGTCAACAGTTTCTTAGAATAGTGACCCTAACCTTTTTGGCACCAGGGACCAATTTCGTGGAAGACAATTTTTCCACAGATCAAGGGTGTGGGGGGGTGGTTTTGGGATAATTCAGGGGTATTGCATTTATTTTGTACTTTATTTCTAATCTAATGCTGCCACTGATCTGACAGGAGGTACTAATCCTCAGCCCAGAGGTTGGGGACCCCTGTCTCAGATGCTGTGGTATCAATTCCAACTAGAGTTGGGAGATTTAAGTTAGAAGGGAAGGGCCATTAGGAAATGGTTAGATCCTGGAGTTCCCAGTGTGGGGTGGGATGAAATGGAGGCGCTCTGTCCAAGAACACAAACTGATGCAAAGTTCTCTAGGGTCTCACCTCTCCCACAGCTAAAATGCCCACTTCAGAACATTTTATGAAATGTCCAGATGAGTATGGCTTCAGCCTCTGTATATGACCTGTACAAAGATCTAAGGTTTCTAAGTGCAGAGGGTCTGTTCCTATAATTATTCCCTCAATAATTCCCTAAACTTCCCTCACTGCTGATTAACTCCCATCACCATAAAAGCATATGGCAATATCATTCATCTTAAGAGAAGCAAAGAAAGATCTCTCTTGACTTTGACACCTCTAGCTATCTTGATCCTCTGCTCCCCTGACAGCAAAATGCCCCAGAGAGTTGTCTGTACTGTTTTACTACTTCACCTCCAGTTGCCTCTTATTCTCCTCTACTTTTTTCAGGAAATATGCATACAAGAGAGGATATATAATGTGTATGTTTAGTTTAAAGAGAAATAAAAAGTAATGCCTGTGTCCCCACCACCTGAAATAGAAGATTACTAATGTTTTACAACACCTGTGTGTCCTTCTACACGCGCATTCCTCTCCCTCCACTGTCAAAGTAACTATTCTCTTGAAGTTTTGCCATCCTTCTCTTGTTTTTCTCTGTGATTTTACCATTTACATATGGATCCCTAAACAACACATTTTGTTTTGCCTGTTTTGAACTTTATATAGACAAAAACTTATATATTCCTCTGTGACTTGCTTTGTCATTCATTTCTTATTTTTTTGGCTGCACTGCAGGGATTGAACCTGTGTCCCCTGCAGTAGAAGCCCAGAATCCTAACCACTGGACCACCAGGGAATTCCCTGTCATTCATCTTTAGATTAAAAAATAATCCATATTGGGTATGTTTCATTTTCATTGCAGTATAGTATTCTACAGTATGATCACATGTGCTCAGTTGTATCTGACTCTTTGTGACCCCATGGACTGCAGCCCACCAGGCTCCCCTGTCCTTGAAATTTTCCTGGCAATCAGGTTGCCATTTCCTACTCCAGGGGATCTTCCTGACCCAGGGATCAAACCCATGTCTCTTGCACCTCATGCATTGGTGAGTGTGTGTGCTAAGTCGCTTCAGTCTCATCCAACTCTTGTCACCGTATGGACTGAAGCCCACCAGGCTGCTCTGTCCATGTGGATTCTCCAGGCAAGGATACTGGAGTGGGTTGCCATGCCCTACTCCAGGAGATCTTCCCAACCCAGGGATTGAAAGCATATCTCTTGTGCCTCCTGCGCTGGCAGGCAGATTCTTTACCACTGTGCCAGCTGGGAAGCCTGTATGATCTGACTGTATGATCATACCATAATGTATTTTTCTGTTTTAACTATTGATAGACTTGGGTCATTTCTGGATTTTTTTTTTTTTTTGCTATCACTAACTGCTACTATGGAAATTCTTGTACTTGGCTCCTAGTGTGTATGTACAAGAATTTCTGTAGGGCTCTCAGGAGTGGAATTATTGGGTCAATTTTACTGGATATTAACAAAGTATTTTCCTAAGTGTTTTATCAATTTATATTAAAATAAATACTGAATGAAAGCTTTTTATTCCTCCAAATCTTTGCCAAAACTTATACCATCTGACTTATTACTAGTTTTTGCTAGTCTAATAGTTCAAAATGGCATCCAGTTATGGTTTTCATCTGTATTTTCCTTTCTTACTAGTCTGCTCCTTTCAGTGATTCTTAGCTTTCTTGTTTCTTCTTTTGTAAAATGCCTTTTCATGTTTTCAGCCTATTTCTCTATTGGATTGTCTTTTTCTTACTGGTTTTTAAAGCATTCCTTTTATATATTCTGGATACTAATCCTGGGTCAGTTATGTGTTACAGTGATCCCTGAGTTTTCAGCTTGTTTTTTTACTACTGTCATGGTGACTTAATGAACAGAAGTTCTTAATTTGTTAGGTTGAACTCTAAGAAACTGCTGATCCATGATCAGTTTTGACCTACATGTACCGTTCCGTATGGTTCCAGGAGAGCTCATTAAAACACAGATTGCTTGGTTCCACTTCCAGAGTCTCTGATTTCAGAGGTCTGGAGCGGAAGGTGAGAATTTGCATTTCGAGTAAGTTCCCAGGTGATGCTGCTGATCCAGGAGCCACGCTGAGAAATTCTGTTTCTTCAACATCACCTTTAGCCAATCATCCCTCCACAGTTTCTTAAGAGATTGCACTCTGTGCCTGAAACAGAGCCCACCTCTCCTGCTCGCCACAGCATCCTTTGTATCAAGGAAGTTCTTGGCCTACCAATCTTTTTCAGACCCTGCATTGCCTTAGTTGACTCCACCAGGCCTTTGCAGTCCTGGGTGCAGAGAGCTGCCTAGGGAAGGCTAGCCTTGTTCATAGATGGCGCCATTCTGATCAAAGCCAACAGGTGGCTTTTAAAATGTCCCTGTCGTATTGATCAGCTGACTGTGTAGTCTCCTCTAGGAGGGTGCTGTGTGATTTTTGAAACAGTAATAAATCATGAATCAAACTCACTGTCTTATCATGTTCCAGTAACCAACTATCCTTCTCAAAAACCATCCCTCCTTTTTTTCCCTTCAAATTTTCATTTAAAATCACTATCGTTTCCTATCATTGGTTAGTCCCCCTTCTCTCCAGCCCTATTTGTGATGGTCCATGTATTTTTTCTAGGACATGCATAACAATTACAAGCATCTTAATAATAAAGCCTCAAATGGGTGTTAGGAATATAGAGTGAAAAATCAAATATAAATATTAATACTGAAGTTTTCCTTCTAGTTTATTTAGGGCAAATACTCTGATCAATGGTGCTATTAACTTTGGGGACTGGATAAATCTGCTTTGTGTGGGGTGGCCCTGTGCCTTGAGGGTGTTTAGCAGGATCAGTGGCCTCTACTCATCAGTGGCCTCTATTCATGCCAGAAGCATCCCAATACCACCCAGTGTGACAACCAAAAATGTCTACAGGCCTTGCCAAATGTCCCCTGAGGGTAAAATCTCCCTTTGGTTGAGAACCACCAGTATAGAGACATGTTATGCTTAACTTGAGTTTTCACAGATTTTCTTGTGAAATATTATCAACTGGTTTGGGCCTTTACATTTCACCCCCCCAGTCTTTCTTAACCATCTCTAATACTTTCTTTCATCTCTTTCTCTTATGACTAGAGTGAAAAAAAAAAAAAGAGGTTGTATGTTCACAATTGTTCTTGACTGACCCTCAGTCTAAGACAAAAGGCAGCTCTCACCAAACACACAGAGCAGACCGCAGGACAGACTTCAGATTCTTTTCCCGTCCTTCCTGCAAGTATTAATCTCACCATAGGATGGTGATAGTTACTGTGATTAATATACTTTTAACTGTAATGCGATTATAGAAAATCATGCCAAAATTGCTAGAGCTAAAACTTGACCTGCCCTGACAGGATGATGAAAACTCAATACCATTCTCCCTGACCCTCCCCACCCCTACGCTCCCCCAAAGAGTCTTGCTTCCTAATGAGTAAGAGTAGTTTAAGCTGCAATTATTTCCTCTTACACTGACTGTCCTTTTCACCCTGATTACTCTTTGGATGTATAATGGGGAGATAGCTGCTCACAAGCGCGCAAGGAGGTCTGGTGAATGGCAGCAGAACACACTTGGGCAGAGTGCCTTCCACTCTCGGGACAACCTGCCCAGGCTGAATGCAGCTCACAAGTAGAGTGGGGAGAGCTTTTTACAATTTTGATTGGAAATGCCACTTTTCTAGTTTCTGGAGCTAAAACAGTAAATAATTTTGTGTGGATTTTTTTTTTTTTTTCCCTCAAGCTGCTCTTAGTTTGACATTTGCTGACCTCCCCCCACCTCTCCCCCCCAGACCCGCCTTGAATTTACGTTTGCAGAACAAGACAGCCATTTGTACCATTAGGCCATTGCTCCTTTTTAGTTGTGTTTAGGGACCTTCTCCAATTTAGTCTCCTTTGACGTGAGCAGAGTGTCTATTCATTCAAGGGGAACACCATGACACAGCTGGAGAATATGGCTTGGGAACACAGAGGGCATTGTGTTCTTGTTTCCCAATTTCAGAAACTCAGAGTTGTTTTATTTGCCGGACTGTCCACCGAACTCTGGATACTGGGCAGTTTTGTACATTTATAGTTTTGTGTTGAGATTCTGCAACTCTGAAGCATCATAAGATCTACAAGTACCTTGTGAGTCATTTTTTAAAAAGACTAAACATTAACAATGTTTTGTTCAGTTTGGGGCTTACCTGAATTTTATCTATTTGTAACTATTTATTTGAAAAGTAATGGTTTTGTAAATAGATATTTCATAAGTAATTTAAATAAATACCTCAAGTATCAGTAATTTTTTCTTAAGGCAACCTTAGACACCAGAATAGTGCTGAAACAAAGAATAATAATAATCCTAATTAATTGTGTGTTTCCTGGTAGATGCCAAAGCACCTCCATACATATATATATGATCTTGTTTGTTTTAAAAAGTTAGTGCTATAATCAAAGAAGGGGCTGTCCTGGTGGCTCAGTGGTAAAGAATCTGCCTGCAGTGTAGGAGACTGGAGCTTGATCCCTGGGTTGGGAGGATCCCCTGGAGAAGAAAATGGCAACCCATTCCAGTATGCTTGCCTGGAGGATCCCATAGGCAGAGGAGCGTGGTGAGCTACACAGTCCATGGGGTTGCAAGAGTCAGATGCGACTTAGCAACTAAACCACCACCACCGCATAGGCAAAGAAAGAAGCTTTGAAACAATGAATGGTTAAAAAAAAAAACAAAAAACAACCAAAGACCTAAAGATTAATAAGCCCAGTGTGATTGATTGGTTTGCTAATCAAAAGGGGAAGAAAAAAAAAAAAGGTTCTGACTTGGTGATGGTAGCTTTGCAAACCAAAGCACTTACTGCAAACCCTAGAAACACAGGAGGATGCCAGATAAAAAAACCAGGCAAAATGAGAACAAAGGAAAGGGGGAAGAAAAAAAAGAGTACGGAGGGAGACTGGAGAACAACCCGGAAAGAGAAGCAATGGTTTAAATACTAACCTAAGAAAATGAGAACAGTGGTGGCGAAGAATGAGAAAGGTGGGAGCAAACAGCCCAGCACAGCTGAGCAACCTTTTAGGACACCCACCCCTCAGGGCACCAGGGTCACAGAGTGGGACAATCCAGAGCTCAGGTGCTTCCAGCACCCAGGAGCTCTTTACTATACTTCCTACGGCCCAGCATAATCATCGATATTCACAGCAAACCCACTTCATAAGGAATGAAGAAAAGTTTGAATCACGTTTGTTATTTTTTATTCACCAAAACCTTCAATGTTAACTTAAAAAAAAAATAAAGAACTTAACTGAATTTTCCCTATAAGAGAAGTCTACATGAAATCACTGTGACTGGGTTCACTAAATTTGACATTTCTATCGGATATATCGGGATACTTCATTTCTCTACAGTGCTATATATGAGTGGACTAGAATATAGTCAGTTCATTATTATATGAGCTACTTGAGATGGAAGGAAAGGTTGATAATCCAAGATGGTAACGCAACCTACTGTGATTTATTCTTGGTTATTTACATTTGTATTTTGATATGGTACACGTCCCTTTGTATGATAGGGGTCTGTTTACATTTGTTCTCACCAACAGGCCATCAGTGCCTGCAGGGCCCATCTAGCATCCAAAACCTAGAGCACAGTGTCTGGCATGTAGCTGGGGTTTAATCAATGTTAGTTAAATAAATGATTGAAGAAATAGATATATCTGATCTGAGAAATTGCTGTGAACAAAGTAATGCCTCCACACAATGAAAACACAGTCGGTAACACCTGGAAAGCTTAACTACTTGTCTCTCAGACTGCTGTGAAGCCCCCAACCTCAACCCAAGTGCCCTACAGTAAATCCTTCCCGAGAACAACGGAAGTGGTTAAGTGTTCAGGTGTCAGAATGCTACCCCGCTGGGCTGCAGGCCGAATACAAAGTTATATTACGTTGAGTTTGAAATGCTAACAAAGCAAGTAATTAAGCTGAGTAAGTGCTAACTTGCTTGGAAGCAAGATTGGAAGCTGATAAACCAAAATGCTGATAATTAAGAGTTGATTATATAGCTTTGTTGTTTCTCTACCCTGCTAATAGCCTCTCATTCTTGGCGTATAATGATTTCTTCCCCACAAGGGAAAAAAAAAAAACAACCCAACCATCAGTCTCGCCACTTACTCTCTCCCATCCTGGCACAACTTTGTCCTTTTCCAAAACGAATCCTCCACCTGTGCTCATCGTCCTTCTCTCCTTCCTAATCTGTCTCTGGCATCTTTGACCTCGACCTCTCCACTATTTTCTTCTCTTCTGTTTACAAACATGCTCAGGGGTTACCAGCCTTTAAAGAAAAAAAAAGAAAAAGGAAAAAAGTGAGGCCGCAAATGAGAGTAAGAGTATCTTTTCTTATTCTACAGTCCCTTAAGTCTCCACCATCTTTCTTCTCTTTGTTCTCTAAACTCTTGGAAAAGGCATCTGCGTTCCTTGCGTCCTCAGCTTAAGTGCTGATTACGTCTTATTCCCTTAAACTCTTCTTCTGGTTTTCAGCACTTCTTTAAGAAGTTATCAATGTATTTTTAATCATCAAATTCCAGAATCTTCATTTCCCTTGATCGACCAGCTTTCGCATTGTTGACCTGCCCCTTTTCTGAAATGTATCTTTTTGTGAATTCCATGAAAACCTTTCTGGTTTTCTTCTCACTTCTCTTTACGACTTCTCTCCTTCCCTTTCTTTTTTCTTTCCTCCTTTCTTTTCTTCCTTTTGGTAAGAGAGGATAAGAAAGAGACTAATAGTTATTGACATTGAAAATGTATTATATGCCTGGTGTTTTGCCAAATATTCAAATACTACCTTCTTTTATCCTCACATCAACCTTAGGATATAAATATTATTACCCTCATTTAAAAACCTTATTTATTTGCTTATTTATTTATAACTGATAATACATACATAATATAAAATTTCTAATAATCATTTAAGTGTACACTTCAGTGGCATTAAGTACATTCACAGTGCTGTGCAGCCATCACCGCCACCACCCATCTCCAGAGCTCTTTCCATCTTACAAAACTAGAACTCTGTATTCATTAAACAGCAGCTCCCATCTCCCCAGCTCCTGGTAACCACACTTCTAATTTCTGTGTCTATCTTTCTGTATCCATTCTAGGTACCTTTTATAAATCAACTCATATAGAATTTGTCTTTTTGTGACTGACATTTCATTTAGCATAATGTCTTCAAGGCTCGTTCATTTTGTAGTTTGTCAGAATTTCCTCCCTTTTGGGGGTTGAGTAATATTTCACTGTACATCAGTTCAGTTCAGTTCAGTTCAGTCGCTCAGTCCAGTCCGACTCTTTGCGACCCCGTGAATCGCAGCACGCCAGGCCTCCCTGTCCATCACCAACTCCTGGAGTTCACCCAGACTCATGTCCATCGAGTCAGTGATGCCATCCAGCCATCTCATCCTCTGTCGTCCCCTTCTCCTCCTGCCCCCAATCCCTCCCAGCATCAGAGTCTTTTCCAATGAGTCAACTCTTCACATGAGGTGGCCAAAGTACTGGAGTTTCAGCTTTAGCATCATTCCTTCCAAAGAAATCCCAGGGCTGATCTCCTTCAGAATGGACTGGTTGGATCTCCTTGCAGTCCAAGGGACTCTCAAGAGTCTTCTCCAACACCACAGTTCAAAAGCATCAATTCTTCGGCACTCAGCCTTCTTCACAGTCCAACTCTCACATCCATACATGACCACAGGAAAAACCATAGCCTTGACTAGATGGACCTTTGTTGGCAAAGTAATGTCTCTGCTTTTGAATATGCTATTTAGGTTGGTCATAACTTTTCTTCCAAGGAGTAAGCGTAAATTTCATGGCTTCACTGTACATATATATCACTTATCCATTGATCATCCCCATTTTATAAATGGTGAAACTGTGGCTCAGACAAGTAAAACTCAGTCCACATAGCTTTTCCCTATGGAAGCCTTCTTCTAAATTCTTTTAGTTTTATCTCCCCTCTCTCTCCTGTTTGCTGATGTTATCCCACATCTTAAGTTATAAATCTCCTTATGGTCTCAAATGTATGTTCTAGACTTAACCTTGATACTGAATCCAGTTCCATATTTCCTCTAGATCCACCAGAATAGCCCTCTGATGTCTTTGACTCACTATGCAAAAAACAAACCCATCATCATTTGATCGTCAAAATAGACTTGCCATTCTAACATCCCTATTGCTGTTAATGAGGACAAATTCTCCAACCACCTGGACTTAAACCTCTGAGTCATGCTTGAGCCCCCTTTCCCATCCTTGAATTTTCCAAATTCAGTATCATAAAGTCTTGTCAGTTGTGCTTCCCTAATCCTATCCATACCCATTTCAGCCTTGCTGTCCTTGTAGAAGAGGTTCTATAACGAGGTGGATCTAAGAGCTTAGGTTGGGTTCAAACCTCAGCTCATCTACTTCCTGGCTTGAAGAAGGAAGATATTGAACTAGTTACCTGATCTCACACAGCCTCAATTTCCTCATCTGTGCAAAAATGCCCAATGTGTAAGGTATTTTGATTAATAAATGTGATTAATATTTATTATTGCCCAGCACAGAACCCAACATTTAGTAGACACTAAATAGTAATTCTTTCTTCTCTTTTTAAATTCTGTCTTCCTACTTCTAGTTCACTAGCCTTCTTCCCTCATAAGGAGTTTTCTTTCAGTATTTAGTTACTTGCAGGAAACAAACCACTTTATTTTAGCATTATCTCTCATTTTACAATGCCTTGATTCTATATCCAGAGAACAGTGATTGTGTTCAGGGTTGACACTTCATATTTGTGCTTGAGACTTGATATGACATTTAGTGAGTGAAAGTCGCTCAGTCGTGTCCGACTCTTTGCAACCGCATGGACTATACAGTCCGTGGAATTCTCTGAGCCAGGATACTGGAGTGGGTAGCCTTTCCCTTCTCCAGAGGATCTTCCCAACGAAGGGATCAAACCCAGGTCTCCCCATAAAGGTGGATTCTTTACCAGCTGAGCCACAAGGGAAGCCCCATTATTTCACATTTAGAATTCCTAAAAAATCTTGGAAAGAATTTCCATGTATTAAACTCCTTCATCAAAATTGTTTTATACAAAACAACTGAAAGCTGCAAAATTTATTGAGCCTAGTCTAATTTTTGAAAAGACTGCTTTGAAGTCAGTAAAGTGAGATTTCCATGATTAAGAGCAGTTGGAGGGGTTAATGGAGAAGTGGCATGAACTTAATGGATAACTTTGAGTACACCCAAGTTTTAACTGGGATAAGTGGAGTGAGGAAATATTCCCCCTGCCCCACCCAAATGCCAAAGTACAATATGGCAAGAAAAAAGGCCAATTTGTGCATTTTCAGCAGAAGGGACACCAGGGCAGAATACTGTCTTCAGTTTGTGAAGTAAGGGGAAGTAGGCAAATTAAATCCCAACTTCCTCATCAGCAATCTGCCCTCCAGGAGCTGTCCAGAGTAGCCAGGCCACGTTCAGCTGCACTGAAGACAGAAATTCCATGTATGGATCCTGAACTCTGCTTCTTACCTAGCTGGGTTACTGGGTCCCCCAAAACCCACTAGCAGTAACAATAAAACCTCCAAATAATCTTTATGAGTGGTTTGGGGAAAGGTTTTAGTAACAACTAGGCATGTTTCCATGTACTTCAGATTGATGCTTTCCTTTCATGTTTTGGCATGGTAAGAAAGGAGGTAGTGAAGATGGGGATGGCATTAGTTCCCCATCTTGTACTAGACATGCCGGCATAGCCAAGTATATAATTCTCCAAACTCAACCAAGCGTTCCTTGACGGTGGTGTTCCCTCAGCAATAAAGAGCATGACTGCCCTTGGTACCACACTCCAGTTTCAAGCTAACGGTTTGAGCATGTCTAAGATGGTCGATCTCAGAGAAGGCAATGGCACCCCACTCCAGTACTCTTGCCTGGAAAATCCCATGGATGGAGGAACCTGGTAGGCTGCAGTCCATGGGGTCGTGAAGAGTCAGACACGACTGAGCGACTTCGCTTTCACTTTTCACTTTCATGCATTGGAGAAGGAAATGACAACCCACTCCAGTGTTCTTGCCTGGAGAATCCCAGGGATGGGAGGAGCCTGGTGGACTACCGTCTGTGGGGTCACACAGAGTCGAACATGACTGAAGTGACTTAGCAGCAGCAGCAAGATGGTAGATCTATCCAAACATTTGGGTTGGAGCATTACTTTTGTTTCATTCCTGAAGTGTGTAATCAAATTCTAAAGACCAATTGCTTGGGAGTTCTTGTTTTTCTTTTGCTTAGCAAAAGCAGACAATTCTACCGAATGGGTAATTTAGCAGTTCACTTGCTACTTCCTGATGTTTTGTGTTTTGCTTTTCTCTCGTGAGTAAATGTTAATGCTTGTATGTTGTCTTCTGAGTTTTTGTTCTGATAGCCTCCCTTCCCATCTCTTCTCAGCCTTTCCCTTCACGAGATCTAAGAATGACATTCTCTAATATTCTGTGTTCATGTTCTATGAAAATGGCACTCTGCTACTCACTCTTATTTACCCGTAACTAACTGTCTTGCCCTCAGTCCTGTTTTTCTCTCATTTTGCCTGAGAATCCTTGTTCCCCAGTCTCCACAATGAATTAAAAAGCTGTAGGAATCCAGTGGCTGACTGGGGTTTACGTTGGTTTGGTCCCAGTAGAGCCTTAACAGAATCTTCTTTCCATTCCATTATGAATTGGATTCCTCAGACTCTTTTGAATGAATCCATTAGGATTGTCTCGAAAGTGATTTATTAGAGTTGGGTCATGCAGTTCAGAATGAAATTATAAACTCAAAACTTCAAACTCAAGTGTTTTGGGAGTGAGTGGGTAAACAAATTCTTTTAGGGTACTGCAATCACATTTGTTTGGCTATTCTCTTTTTCCCCTCACCTAGCCCCTTAACATAGTAAAATTAAATTTCACAAATGTGGCTCAAGATTTGGCACTGACTCTATTTTATATTATGTTGCTGCCATACTCAGCCATCTCTCCCCCTCACTTTTTTTCCACTCCATGTACTTGCCTCAGAGCAGAGGGTTCAAGAATAAATGTATTACCAAAATGAAGAAAACAAGACTTTGAACTTCAGAGTAAAAGACTGTAAAGTGGCCAACAGTCTGATTACCAGTCAGGCTTCTAGATGGTTTATTAATGAAGCAATGCATTATCCACAAGAGGAAAGCAATGCCATTAGCGTTTTACTCTAGGCACGGAAGTTCCTATTTAAGGAAAAGTAAATGCATAGCAGGCACCCTGTCAGAAAACTAATTTTATTGTTAACAATGAGTTGAGTATTCTTGTAGTGATGAGAAAATATTCCAGCCTTCATTGCCTTCCACAAATACGTTGCTGGAAGTAAACGAGGTGTGCTATTTCAGTACCAGTTTAGCAATACCTCGGCTCTATTATCAGCAACACACACAGTTGGCTCATGGCGGAAGGCAAGCCACTCTTGTCTGCGAATAAGCATCAGGCTGACTGTGCAGGATGATAATTGCTCTGCCTTCACTTCCTTTGGCACCTACTGATCTCTGCTAAGTGGTTAGTAAAACATTTTTGTGGGAATGTCAAGCACTTTGAAAAATTTGAAGGATTTCGTTTTTGATTGTTCTTTTTCTTATGTGTAAGTTTGAGGAAAGTTCATGCAAAGCCATTCCGCCACTGCCATTGCTCCTAGGAAGTGTCTTAAATAGTAGGGTGCCAGGGTGTCTGTGCTTGGCATCTTTTAATCAGTTGTGTTTTCTACTGTGAGACGGGCTGGATGTGTTGGGATATCAAGTGACTGACTTCAAATGGATGGCAAATTCACTAAAGTGAAAATGATGGTGGTAGTTCCCTCATTTCCCCCTGCAGTGTATGTAAAACTGACTTTTAAAGTGTTTAGTGGATAATGGATCATGTAAGGTCAGTACTAGCCACGGCGGCCACGGCTATTATTTTCTCTTTTCATGGGAGGGTGCTCAGCAAAATGAGATTGTCACACTCTTTTTTTGAGAGGACAGCGACAGACAGTTAAAAGCCTCTTCACGTAAGGATGTTATTTCATAAAGACACCAGCACTGGATTATCCCCTTCACTTTAAACTTCTGCCAGCTTGTACAAAGAGATAAAACAAAATAGCCCCAGTCCCAGGGGTGGGGAAGTGCTGGCCAGCTCAGCCTGGGTCCACAAGCTTTCATTTTGATTAGTCACATGTGAGGAAAATTCACTTAGGCTGAGAGGTAAATTTAATACCAGTTATGCCCATGCTGTTCATATCACAACCATTTTCACATGATGCCACTTAATTCCCTAAGAAGCAGAAAGGTAAATCGGTGGCTGGCCAGCAAAGGTGTCACAATGCATTAAGACCAGGACTCGCTGCAGGGGATAATGGTTCTGATTGCTGTTGACTCATGTCTCCACCAACTGCCTCATGTAAAATAAGTGACATTTAAAAGACATCAAGATGTGAGAAGAGGTAAGGGAGAGAAAAAGAAAGAGAGAGTAGGATAAAAAGTATGCGCTTCTAAACTTGCCACCCCAATGTGCAGTTTCTCTTCCACCCTAAGTGGTAGGAAATGATAACTCGACATGCCATGGGTGACCTGCACTAAGCTTTTAACTTCCTGTCTTGTGTTTTAGAGAAAAATCTGTAAAATTGCTTCTGGGAACTGCTCCAACATGTTATCATTTATTTCCAATTTAATTTTTTTTTTAAGTTTTATTCTTTTGCCCTCACATATCAGTCTATTCATCTCTTTAAAAGCTTGAGGCTGAATCAAGTTAGGCAGTGGTAGACAACAAGAGGCAGTCTACTTTCTGAAGGCCCATTTATGTCTATTTTTATAAAGAGAATCAAATTCCAGTTTACAGTAAGCATATGCTTCAGTTGACATCTGTTTCTAAGACTTGGACGCTTTGTTTGCATAACAGTCACCAATAAATGGCCTTGTTTTAAGTCTGCTCACTGAGTTGTATGTGGGTTGTTCAGCTGGGGATTTTAGTCGCAGCTGATCCCCTACCGCTCATAGCTGATAGGAAGGGGAAAATCCGAGAAGCCCAGTCCTATTTATTAATGCAGATTTTAACATTCTCAATGAACCACTTATCCACTGTGATTCGGCAACCAAATCCTTATTTGCTCAGGGAGGGGAGGGGGTGTTCTTCAAAGTGCTGAATTAAAGCTTACCAGTATTTTTTTTTTTTGGAGGCAGAGGGGATGGGGAGGAGGGAGAGAAAGCAAGGCCGTTTCTTTAGCCAGTCTCCTCTAATTCGAAGTACGATGAGAGTGAATCTTTAAACAGGACATCATAAACCAAGCTTATGCTTCATGAATTTATTGTTAGCTAAGAATATCAAAGATCTAAATGTGGGCCTTTTGTTCAAAGTCTTGATGCTTTTTCAATCCACTTAAATGTCAATTTAGAGTTTGATGGAACTGAGCTGTGTATCCTTCATTCATCTAATTCTGTTTCACTTTAAGCATACCTGATTCCACATGCATGGGAAACAGCCACAATATTCAAATATTTTAAGATGTCCATGTGACTATCTTTAGGATCATTAGTGCTAATTAAAGAAGTTGCTACTTGTGTTAAGCTGCTTCAAAAACAAAGCTAATCCACAGTCTCCATTAAATCTGCCCTTTCTCGCCCTTCCTCCTGAAAGGCATGCCAGCAGTTAAAATATGAAAAGTCTTAAGGGTGGCATCTATGTGCCCCAGAAAGTAAACCTGATGAATAGAGTGTTTTACTTGAATTCTCGTATTTCTGTAGAGGAAATCTGACTTTTGTATATTTGAAAATAGAGTATTCACTGACTTTTAAGATACTGAACTTTTTCTCCTGAGTTATTGTATAATATTCAGTAATCATTTATGAAATGTGTGTAACATTTTTCAAGAGGATTTACATATCAACTTTTCCTAGTGGAATCAACAACAGTGGAATGAAATGTATCTACTCCATTTACTCTTACCCAGTGCTCCTACTTTCTTTTTCCCTTTAATTTTTATATATGGTAAAAATTTCATTGAAGAGAGATTTTAGATGACAGGACTGTAATTTTAAACCCAATAGAAGAGGTGTAAGCAATTTGAGCTTAGCTGAAGCATAATCTTAGGTTGTCAAGAAGAAACCCATTCTCCCTATGCTAATCAATCAGTGTATCAACCAACCAATCATCTCTTCAGCTTAGCATATATCCTAAGGTTTGATATATCTATTAACCGCCCATCATGCAGCTGGGCTCTGGATGATGAGATTCCTCCTATCTTGGCATTTGGCGGCTGACGACTGAGCTATCACAGCCTCAGATAAATACCAAAGTGGAGATTTCAATCCTGTCCCTGAGTGCGGAGACAATCCAGAAACGTTGAAAATATTCTTAGAAGAGAATACACAAGAAAATTACATTTCTCAATGCTGCGTTGTGTGTAGAAATTGTATACATTACATGATTTCCCTTCCTTGGACACAACAAAATAAAAGACTCTTTTATTATGATTAGAATGCCGGTAATCAAAAGAATGGTTGGAATCTGCCATAAACAGATTAATTGCAAGACGAATTACACGTAGACATTTGAATAAGTAAGAATAGTGACCAATTAGTTGATAAATTTCCTGAAAACAAATAGAAGCTCAAGTTTATAAAGCAAGGCACATAATTGTTGTAATTCCAGGGAAAGGGGTTATGGGTTTCCAAAGACTGTACGTTGCTTCCTGGTCTCAGTTCAGAGGTTCTGATATGAGATGAGCTGAGACTGAATGTGTCTATAGACTCTTCCACCAGTTGTGGTTTGAAGACAGTTGAGTGTTTCCATAAAACTGCTGATTGAGAAAGAGAAACCGAAAGGACTTTTACTGAATGCGAAGTGTCTCTGAATATGTGGAAATTGAAATGAGTGGGATTCATTTCTTCAAGCATTGATTTCCACCTGGAAGATGAAAATCTTTTCACAAAATGCTGATTCAAATCATGTCTTTCCTACACTGTTGTTCAAGTCTCTTACTCTGAAAAGAGAGGCACGGTGAGGTATTTAAGAATTGTAGTTCTAACTGAGGCTCAGTCAGTAACTAGCTAAGCAGCCCCGTAATTCTGTAGGCCTTACTTCATAAATTGAGATTTCACTGAAGCATCTATGAAAAGTAGGAAGCAATTATTCTCATCATATTTAAACACTATTTCATCTTCTTCCAAAACATTGTTTTTCGTGTCAATTGTGGTATGAATTTTGACTTTTACTATAGTATTTACTTAGCCAAAATCTTTTTAGTGCTACTGGGCAGCATAAACCGATGAAAAAGATAGTCCAGCCTAAATACAGCTCTCTGGGTTTGGAGCCATTTTTTTCAATCATTTGTTGAGGGTAGGACCAACAGAAGCATGATGGGGTTCACGATAACATGAACTCTTTGCTGCTGGAGAGAGAAGGAAATCTCTTTTCCGTCCTGAGGAGTCCAGCATGAGTCCATAGAGAGACCATGATGACTTCTCCGCTCTCAACAACTTAGCCTGTGCACTTTGATCTCAACTTAAGAACACTCCTGTGTCCTGGTGTGAAAAGGCCTGTAACAAAATAACAGCTCTAGAATTTCTGTATTTTTCTCATCAGAAAGATAACCATGGTGTCAAGTTCAGAGCAACAGTTTGGTTTGAATAGTATATTTTGAAGGCCCTGCTCAAGGAGTTGTGATTCTCAGAGAAAACACTGTACTATATGGGTTAAGGTTATAAATTTTATCATAGCAAAGGGAAGGGCCCCACCCCCCCACCAAAAAAAAAGGCAACACAGAGAATCATTTTCTGTATCTAAAGTCACTTAAAGGACCCATTCTGGGACTCATTCCAGGCTGCTGTGATTAGAGACCTGCACGTTTGTAGATAGCCCCAGATAAGCCCCAGATATGAGCACCCATGACACGTGCTCTGCTGAACGAAAGGATTGATTTAGAGAAAGATGGCCTATTGAATGTGATTCTTTGTTACTGGCCTGGAAATGTGTAAGCATGCACCTTTCAGGCCCTGGACACTCTTACTCCCCAGGGCATCTATTCTGTCTTCTGGTGATAATTGTCCTGCCAGCTCTGCAGATTGTGGATATAGATAAGAAAGCCAGTGAGGGTGGATTGAGCACAGTTAGAAACTTATCCACACTGGGAATGACCTGTGACTGCATTACCAGGTAGAATCTGGTCCTGAGGAGATACATCATATAAAGCTCAGCACACAGATCTTGTAAAAGAAGAGGGGTTTATTTTTCACTACTGTGAGTTCCAGGTTTAGAATATTTTGCTACTGTTCTGCGTGAATCCAGCATGCCTTCACATAAATCATGTAACCATACCACAGAGAAGTAGAGAAACAGTGAGCAACCTGTCCTCAAGGAGTTCATGTTCAAAGACAACATAAGGAAACAGATCAAAGTATTTTCATGAAAGCTTGAAAGTAGTATCAGCAAAATTTCTTCATCAGAGAAGGATTAATGTTTGCTTTCAAAAATTAAAAGAATTATGAATTTTTAAATAAATGCATAGTAGATAGAAGTATACTTTATTTTTTAAAAAAATATTTATGTATCTATTTATATGGCTGTACCAGATCTTAGTTTTGGCTTGCTGGATCGTCAATCTTTGTTGAGGCATGCGAGTTCTTTAATTGCAACATGCAGGCTCTTTAGCTGTGGCAGGCAATCTCTTAGGTGGGGCATGTGGGATCTAGTTCCCTGACTGGGGATTGAACCCGGTCCCCCTGCATTAGGAGCATGTAATCTTAGCCACTGGACCACCAGGGAAGTCTCTTGAATTCTTTTAAATGGAAAATGGGAGCTCAAACTGCAGAAGAGGAGGAAATAAGATGAGATGAGGAGATCAAAGTAAGATGAGATGAGGAATCAAAGAGGAGGAGGTAAGATGAGCTGGCTAAACGGTCACAAAGAGGTGGACACAACAGAGCAACTAAACAGCAAAGGGCAAACTGAAGGGAAGGGAGGGAAAAAAGTCATGGACAACGTGAGCATCTGCACCAGGGCTGCGACTGCTCTCTCTGCCCTGTGGGCCCTATCTACAATGCAGGGAGGGCGTTCCTTCAGCTCAGAATGTTTTGGGCCTTGAGAGGGAGTATTCACCCCAACATCAGGCACCAAGGGTTGACCACTGTCTTGGTCAACTTGTACTGCCCTAACAAAATGCCAAAGACTAGGTGGCTTCTCACAGTTCTATAGGCTGGAAGTCTGAGATCAGAATGCCAATGTAGTTTCCATTGAGGCTTCTCTTGGGGTGGTCACCATTTTGCCATATCCTCACAAGACCTCATCATTGTGTGAGCACGGGGCAGGGTTGGGAGAGCATCCTTTGGAGTCTGTCCTCCTAAGGGTGTTAATCTTATCATATCAGGACACCCACCCTTAGGACCTTGTAATTACCTCCTTGTGGGCTCTACCTCCAAATATAATCACCTTGGAGGTTAGGGTTTCAACATATGAATTTGGGGTGAATGCAGTTCAGTCTATGGGAACCACCAATTGTAACAGAAAGA
The DNA here is from genome assembly GCF_019923935.1 of Bubalus bubalis. Classification (NCBI taxonomy): domain Eukaryota; kingdom Metazoa; phylum Chordata; class Mammalia; order Artiodactyla; family Bovidae; genus Bubalus; species Bubalus bubalis. The sequence goes on from NC_059168.1 coordinate 26,613,352, forward strand.
ATCTCTCCAAAGGTATCTTGCCAACATACTGCTGAAGAGACTGCTACTAACCAGTACGTGTGTGTGTGTGCGCACGCTCAGTCATGTCTGACTCTTTGCAATCCCATGGATTGTATGTAGCCCACCATGCTCCTGTGTCCATGGGATTTCACAGGCAAGAATACTGAATGGGTTGGCGTTTCCTCCTCCAGGGGATCTTCCTGACCCAGGGATTGACCCAGTCTCTTGCATCACCTGCACTGATTCTTTACCACTGCGCCCCCTGGAAAGTCCATTAACTAGTACATAACCCATGGTTTTCTGGAAGCATTGTGCCCAGCCATTAAGCAGCGGAGCCAAGGGAAGGAGAAAGGAGGCACAGAGCAGAAAGGGTGCACAGTGAACGCTTTATAAACACTCTGAATGGGTGAAAAAATAATGACCTCTGACTTCTTTATGGTTCTTAACTCATGCTGCCACAGATTGGTTATAAGGTCCATATCACACTGTGATATGGAAGTATTAATTGAATAGGGGCAATCAGAATTTCCATGTGAATAATGACCTAGAAAATAATACTCTGCCCATTTAACAATAGAATGGGGAGCCAAGGCTTCACTTGGCAACACAGTTCTCTTGATGGGGTCAGATTTTATTTTAAACCCTGAGGTATATACATTTTATGTCCTGTTTTAGCTCTTAAAGCTGATGTGAATTTCTTTAGAGTCACTTAAGAGGAAGGAAGAGAATTAAGGAAGGAAAAATAAGTAAGTTGCAAGTATGGTTCTTTTGGTTTTGTTTGTGACCTTCTGACATATACCTTCAAATGCTCATCTTGAATAGTAACCATTCCATTAAAAACAAACCAGTAAATTTAGTTAATATTAATGTGCCAGTGTCAGTTTCTTGGCTTTGACCAATGTAAGATGTTGACAATGCGAAGAACTAGGTGAAGGGTATCCAGCAACTCCCTGTACCGGTCTTTTCTGTAAATCTACAGTTATTCCTAAATAAAAAGTTTATTTTTAAAACCCAGGTATGTGTGTTTTACAGGGAGCATGTCTGAATAAGAAAGCCCTTAGCTCTACTTTTATGGGAGCATTTTCTCAGTGTTTCTCCAGATGAGTGCTCATTTAAATTTGATATCCTGAGAAGCTGATGGCTTACCCTGCATTCATGTTGACCATTTAGACAGGTCCCTGGTTGACCATGGCTGAGATGCTCTCCTGTCTGATACTGAATCAGAGAAAGAGGAGGATTTAGGATTATCTGACTTTGGGGAAATGCCACTGAGCAGTAAAATAAAATAGAATCATCTCTTTGCATTGTTTACAAGCCAAAGCATACTGTATCACACTGTAAGTTGCTTCCAAGCTTGTGTTTTCTATTAGGCTTGCCATGTGGTATATCATGTGAAAGTGTCTAATGGTTACTGTGAAATTAGAGGCTGTCCAAACAAAATTTAAAATCCTAAAACTTTCACTCCAAAGTGTGATAATTCTTAGCTATGCTAGTAAACCGTTTGACATGTGTGGAAACATAATTCAATTTTTTTTACATCAGATTATCTTTTTTTAAAGGTGTGTCTAGCAAAATGTGTGACTATATAACAGAGGAAACAGTATTTGATTTTTAATTTGTATGTTTAGTTTCCGCCATGTTCTAGGTCCATTTGAATGTTTGAAAAATAACAAGGTAATAGAAAAAATGCTTATGTGAATCCCTGTGCTAACTGCATTGTTTTACTTATATTTTTGTGTTCCATCTTTTCCCCTGAAGAGTGAACTTGTTGACAGTAGGAAATGTGGTCTCAATTTCTAATAGTAAGGTTCAGTAAATATTTGTTTGAATGAATAATTGAATGAAATCACATTTAAATGAATTACTTCCACCTTGAAGGGAACCAAATAACTGCCTCTTGGCTTACTCTCGTCATAGCTCTTGTTTTAGGATGGCCTCACAGTTTAGACTGGTTTTTATCACTGCTATCATTCAGCTATATATACTACCATTTCAAATCCATAAAAAGTGCTTAAAAAAAGAGAAACTGTTCATGTTTCAAGACCTATTAGAATGCATTTTCAAATATGTCAGACACATCTTTGTTAAAATTAAACCAGGGATTGGTTTTGAGCGAATAGCCCTATATCCTTACAGATGCTGTGGATGGATGCATCTAAGCTGCTTATTATATTGATGGGTTTTGCTGCTCTGCAGCAAATGAAAACAGGCAGCTGCTTCCTCCATCAAAGCAAAAAGCAGCCTGAGTTTTTATTAACCGAGTGTTCATTTCTTCTATTGCCAAAATTCTTACACAAAACAAAAGAGCAGTTTTAGCACATTATTGCTTAACTAGACATGAACAACTGACAGCAAGTGATAAGCCTGTCTGCTTTTCACGACTGGTAATCATTTTTGGAATAGATGTTTTAATATAGTTGAATATAAATTTTGTAATTTACATCTACAATGGTACGTAAATTTATAGATCCAGTTTGTTGCAGGAGAATGAAGGCTATAATCACAAAAGGCTTTTCCTGGTGTTGTTTAATTTTTAATGACTATTTGAAAACTGGGGAAGGAAAATGAAATCAAATTCATTTCTTAAAAAAAAAAATACAAAAAGGTGTTAAAGACAATCATACAAGTTGGTTGGAGCCGTTTGTAGATGGCCCCGACAGAGCAAGACCCCAGTGTTTACAGCCAGGAACGTGCTTTGCACTCCATTTCCCCATTAGTTGCAGGGAGCCACCCGAGCCCATGCACCAGCAGAAATTTCTGGAGAGCAGACCATCATGTTTCCTTCATATCAATGAATCATGATGAGCAGGGAGACAGGAAGGACAGGCCTTGGCCATTTTGCACAGCTGAGATCCCCAGCCAACTCTCATACTATTTCATTTGGTGGTGTTTTTTTCAGTTACCTGAACACTATACATTTACTTGCAGATAGAATAGCAGAGAGGGGTTTATTTAAAGTGGATTTAGGCTGTACCTCAACAACACGTCGCCTTATTTATCAAGTCAATTTGCTGAATGGTGTGTTAACCTTTTGGAACTTGCTAAAGGCAATTCCTGCTATAAGAAGGGGACATAGTCCTCTTCATTCTCCTTCCTAAGAGGGGGAATTTGGAACGAAGGCTGTTTTGAAATGCTGGGATGGGTGTCTTCCAAACAACACTGCTAAATAAACAAGTTATGTTGCCTAACTAGCCTAATGCCAGGGCCATTTTAATAAATGTACGTTGTGGCTTTGGCATCTGTGGCACACATCTCCTGAATACCATTTTCTCTCCAGGGGGCACTTTCATAAATGCACAGAACATGCACTCCACATGGAACACAAGGCTTTCAATTTGTTTGGATTTCAGTCACAGTGTTTACTGAGAAGTGAGATAAAGCTGGACCCAAAAAAGCAGGAAGCTACTGTAGAAATCAGAGTCACAGATCATAGGCAACTCAGAAAGGACCACACCTTCCTTACTCGCCTTTAGTGTGCCACGTAACAAGGGTGTGTCTGTGTGGGTGAAGTGGTTAGATACCTAAGATAAGGAACACTAAAAATTATTTCTAATACTTTGCTCTTCGCTCCACTCTATTTGACACATTATGGCTCTTACATGATGGTCCGAGACACAACACATTCCTATTTTTAAAAGGGTGATTCCACCCTGAGGACCCTGAGCATCTTGGGGAAGGATGTTACTTGGAGTAAAACTGGCCATGAAAGTTTTCCCTCTTTTCTTTTTTGGTCTGTGAGAAGGATGTGCTCTTTCAAGGAGAGCCCAGGGCGTGTTTCCCTGCTGGTAGGAGCTCTCTGGTCTGATTTTCTGGGTCTACCTTTCCAGAAATGACTGTTCTCTCTTTCTGACATCCTCTCTGACCAATGGAGATGTAGCATTTACTTACCTAGAGAGCTCCTGCTGGGAGATGTTCTTCTACCTGTGCTTTGAGACCTCAGGGGAGTTTTTTCTGCCCCAAAGATAGTTATTCTGAGGAAAAGGAAATATGTTTGAGGGAAAAACACAACATATATCTGAGAACAACGCTCTGTACTGGAAAAGGAAAAGTTGGACTTAAGAAAGTTGCCTGTTATTTATATGCTGGATTAAGTGAATAAAAAGCTATCACAACTAGAATATATAGATGTAGAGTAGTTCTTTTCTTTAATTAATAAAGGCAGTTCTAATTCAGTAAAAGTGGACATGTGGTGAAGACTTGATCTCTAAGATGATTTTGAATGCTTTCTAAAATCCTTTGAATCCTTTCTTGGATTATAGTACAAATAAAACATTTTAACCAGCCCAACTTCAACCTAAAATGTTGTAAACTAAAGCTCACTGACAATTTTATAGCTTTTGTCTGGAAATGCACAAATGCCATGATCTATAGCTATTGGATTTAAAGATGGAAGAGTCCTCAAAATCAATTTGACTCTTCCAATTTATTCCTTTTTTAAAAAAAGTTATTTTATTTTTTGGCTGCACTGGGTCGTCACTGCAGTGCACAGGCTTCTTGAGTTGCAGCACATGGGCTTTCTAGTTGCGGTGTGTGGGCTTGTTGCACCACAGCCTGTGAGATCTTAGTTCCCTGACCAGGGATCTAACCTGTGTCCCTTGCATTGGAAGGCGGACTCTTAACTGGACCACTAAGAAAGTCCCAGACCCTTCCAATTCATTCTTGAAACTAGAGCCCTGAATATTCATTGGAAGGACTGATGCTGAAGCGCCAATACTTTGGCCACCTGATGTGAAGAGCTGACTCATTAGAAAAGACCCTGATGCTGGGAAAGACTGAAGGCAGGAGGAGAAGGGGCCGACAGAGGATGAGATGGTTGGATGGCATCGCTGACTAAATGGACATGAGTTTGAGCAAGCTCCAGGAGATGGTGAAGAACAGGGAGGCCTGGCGCGCTACAGTCTATGGGGTCTCAAAGAGCCAGACACGACTAAGCGTCTGAACAACAAAGAGCCCAAATGTGATTTGTCCAGGGTCCCAAAATTAGTTGTTCACTGAGCCATGAGAACTAGAAACTAGTTCTTTTGATTGCTGAGCCAGTCACCAGGGTTGAGGCAATTAGTGTAGTGATTAAAAGAGTGGACTTCAGAAACTGAGTAGGTGGGCTCAAATCCTTACTGTGCCATTTAAACTTTCTGTGCTTTGGTGTACCTTGATGTGCCCCTTAGCTGGTCATAATGACGGTACATATCTTACAAGGTTGATTTAAGTATTAAATGAGATAATACATATAAAGTGCACAGCTCAGTGTTTGCCGGGTAGTAAGTGTTCAAAAAATGATACTAACATCAGCAGCAACAAACAGTAATTGCACTTACTCGGTACTCTTATCGTTCATTCAGTCCTCATGTTACCAAAATCCAAGCTCCTACTGCTGGTCGCACAACAGGCCAATAAATCGAGAGACAAGTTGTTGGGGCAAGGAATTGCAACGTTATTTAGAAAGCTAACAAGCAGCCAGAGGAGATGGTGAACTAGTATCCCAAAGAATCATCTTACTTGAGTTAAAATTCAGTCTTCCTTTATACTAAAAGGGGAGGAGGTGCGGTTGGTTGTTGCAAGCTTCTTGGTGTCTAAATCCTTTGTTCTTGCAGCTGTCCAGGTAGGTGAGGTCATCATGTTCCTGTAAACCTCCAACAGGACAAATGTTTTTCTCTGCAATTTTTTATTTCTATAAGAATGGGAAAGAGTTATATTTTTAAAAATCAGAGCCTTCAAGATAGGTTATACTGTTTATTTCAGGCTATAGGCAACATTTTTAACTTGTAGCAAAAGCAATAAAATACAAAGATTAAAGTAAAAGAGACAGATCCAATTTGGAGTCAGATTTGTTCTTCCCTATTACACTCTCATCTCTACTTACAGTGTAGACGGTATTATTACTACCAGATAAGGAGATGATGCAAGAAGAGCTTAAGTGACTTGCTAAGGTCGCCAAGCTAATAAGCCTCAGAGCTGTCTTCCAAGTTCTTTACTGTCTGAACCACTGGAGCCGTGTCTGTGGCTGCAGCTGCAGCGTATTCCTTTTTCTCAGAGGTGCTTCAGCATCGTCCTCGTCCTGTCTCCATTTCTCGTCTGTCACTTAGTTGATTTTGCAGCATCTGCTCTAAAACTGACCATCAGACTGAAGGCTGAGGTCTGGGGAATGAGCGCCAAAGACTCTTTTCCTCTCCCTGCTTCAGATTCATGCTGGAGCTGGGGCTCCTTTCAGCTTTCCCTTATTTCATAATCATCAAATTAATAGGTATCGGAATTAAAATTTAAGTTTTAAAATTTAATGCATTGCTCTTAAAATTACACCCATAAACCAACCTAGTTTGTAGTCCTAGAAGAATATATTGTTGAAATACCTGGGCAATTTTTTGTGTCCCTTCACTTCCACATGCTCATTATCTATATCAGTTGGCTTCCCTGGAACAGAAGAAAACTGCAAAACAATTCATTTGGCCCTTGATTTTGCAATCTAATGGAAGGCAGCATAGCACAGAGGTTAAGAATAACGGCTTTAAAATCAGATTACCCGGATTCAAATTCCAACTCAATGACAAAATATCTGCCTAATTTGGGGGAAGATTTCTTAACCTCTCAGTGTCTCCGTTTTCTCATCTACCTTGTGCCTGGCCAGCAGTCAACATTCAACAAACATTAGAACATCACAGAGCAAGCTTCCACCCACTCACTGTACTGGGCTGCACTGGACATTCCATTTCACCCAGATGTACTCGAATTCTCCATGATCTGACTCCACACACACAGGCAGGCTTGTGCTTCATAATTACTGTTCAGAGCAAGTCTGTTAATGGGCCAGAGCATAAGGACAAGTATAGAACAAGTATTGTCTCTCTCTCTCTCTCTCTCTTTCTCTCTCTCTATATATATGGTGTGTGTGTGTGTGTGTGTGTGTGTGTATATATATATATATATGATATTCTCTCTCTCTATATATATATGGTATTCTTACTTATGATGGATTTTCAAAGTTCCCTTAGCTGGGACAAATATTTCCAGAGTTCAGTTTTGGTTTGTTTTTGTGGGTTGTCTATTAGGAATAATAATCTCCCTGAAAGTATCATAAACATATAATCAAGATTGATAAAACTGCCTGGATAGACAAATGTCAAAATAATAACAAAGGCAAGAGCAGCAACAATAGCTAACATTATTTTTAAAATTATTATCTCCCAGGCATTGTTCTAAGTGCCTTACAGGTATTATCTCACTTATTCCTCACAACAGTGGTATGAAGAGGTACTGTTTTTGCTTGTACTTCACAAATGAGAAATTACCCAACAATGTTGTCTAAAGTGGCAACGCCCCGACCCCTATAGTTATTTTCTATTTCATTAATGTTTTTTTTTTTTTTCACAACATTTATTACTATCTAGAACTACTTTCTTTATTGCCTCTATTAAAGCTATTTGGTCAAGGACTTTGTTTTAATCACTGCTATCTCTCCACCTCCTAGAATTGGCCTTGCTTAGTCGCTCAGTCGTGTCTGACTCTTTGCAACCCTTTAGACTGTAACCCTCCAGGCTTCTCTGTCCATGGGATTTTTCAGGCAAGAATACTGAAGTGGGTTGCCATTTCCTCCTCCAGCAGATCTTCCTGACCCAGGAATCGAACCCACGTCTCCTGTATCTCCTGTATTGCAGGTGGATTCTTTACCTGCAGAGACATCCGGGAAGCCTGACTGCTAAGAACTGTTGAATGAATGAGAGTTAAAAAGTTTGGGTACTTGCCCAAGATCTCACAGCCAGTAAGAGCCAGTATTCAAGCTGAACTCTGTTTAACACCAGAGCATGAGATAAGATTCTTTATTGTAGCTTTTTATAGCTTGAATCCCCCTCCCTTGCATAATCTTACCCAAGCCTAGTATTTTATGAATGAGCATACTAATGCTCAGAAATGCTACATAACTTCCCAATACCACATAGATTGTTAGTGGTAGACCCAGAATCAGACCCCAGACCCCCAGCTGTGTTTTTGTACCATGAATGCAGCCTGAGGAGGAGCTCATATAAACTGAAGGAAAATCCTATAGGTATCTGGTATACATCATCAGCCCACTTCTTCATGCCATAAACTTAAGTCACACTTGAAACCTCCCTCTCTCTTACCACCCCCTCATCTAATTAACTAATAATTAGTTTGTCAGTATACCTTCTAAATATAGCTCAAATCTTTCCACTTTTCTTCATCTCCACTAACCATCACCCAAGCCACCATCAGCACTGACCTAGGTAATTGCAGTAGCCTCCTACCCAGTTACCCTCACCTCCTCTTGCCCCGTTTCAGTCTATTTTCTTGAGAGCAGTCAGAATGATCTAAAATGTGAATCTGACTATACCACTTTGCCACTTAAAATGTATCATTTACTTTAAGGTGCAATTTAAAATTCTTTTTTAAAGGAGTTTTGAAACAAATTTATTTATTTATTCACTCTCTTGACTGTGCTGGATCTTTGCTGCTACACAAGACTTTTCTCTAGTTACGCCAAGCGGGGGCTACTCTCTAGTTGCGATACACAGCTTTCTCATTGCAGTGGCTTCTCTTACTGTGGGCTCTAGGGCTCTTAGGCTTCTGTAGTTGCAACTCCCGGACTCTAGAGCACAGGCTCAGTAGTTGTGGCACACAGGCTCAGCTGCTTCATGACATGTGGCATCTTCCTGGACCAGGGATTGAACCCATGTCTCCTGCAGTGGCAGGCAGATTCCCCACCACTGAGCCAGCCACCAGGGAAGCCCACGATTAAAATTCTTAACATGGCCTTTGAGCCTATGAAATCTGGCCCCTGAGCACCCCCTTCAGGCTCGTCTTGTCCTGCCTCTTCCTTTCTCACTTATTCTGCAGCTTCCTGGACCCTGTTTCCATTCCTGGAACATCAAACTCTTCTCTTCAAAGCTTTATTTCATGGTGCTCCCTTTCTGTGGACCATCCCCTCCAGCTCTGGGCCCCTCTTCCTCCTTTTCTTGTTTGTTCATCCTCTGGATCTCAGCCTGCTTACTATTTCTACAAAGAAGTGTCCCCTGATGGACTCCTCCCAGCCTCCCCTCCAACCAGCTTAAGTCCCCTGTGATTGGTTCTCAGAAGCACTCTCTATTTTTCCTACACAGTATTTATTACATTTATAATTAGGCACATTATTTGGGTTATTGTTTGTCTAATAGTTTTCTTCCCTTGAGACTAAATCTCCAGTGACCATGCTGTATCACTCCCTGCTGATCCATAGGGCCTGAAATATAGTAGATGCCCAATAAATATTTATAGAGCATTCTTATCTTCTTACGGATTTCCACTCTGAGTTCAAGACAAAGCAGAAACGCTTAAGTAAAAGGAGACAGAGCATAAACACTGAAAACAGCCAAGAGGTTTACCTACCCATTCCAGCATGAGCAGCTTTTCCTTTTAGTGACATCCACTGGTGGGTTTCTTCTTCCAGAAGAGTCAGTGGTCTAGCTAAGGATGTGCTGGCCTCTCCATTTGAGTCCAGGTTTGAGAGAGGCCTTGCTTGTGATTCCTGCATGACAGACACGATCACTTAGTTGGGGGAGGGTAAAGAGAGCTGCTGCTTACTTTCCAGACGTCAGCACATCACGGAAGAGCCATGTCTCTGCTCCAAGAGCTGGATGTGTTGTCATCATGGGGCAAGTACAAGCTGTGAGAGTCACAAGAGGACTCAGCAGTGTTGCCCCTTGGCCACTGTGTGTCTGAGTCCCAGGACTTGTTTCTAACACAAACCATGGGAAAGCAAAAAGCTCTAGAATGGAAGTGATCTAGAAAGACCCATGTTTGGCTAAAGGCTCATGTCTCTTAATATCTACAGACAGTTAATTTTAGAATTTGTTCAGGCTTTAGGTTAATAACGGTTGTGTTTTTTTTCTAAATTAACCACAAAACTTGACATTTAAAGTAATTCTAGGGCTTCCCTGGTGGTCCAGTGGTTAAGAATCTGCAGGGGACATAGTTGCGATCCCTGCTCTGGGAAGACCCCACATGCCACAGAGCAACTAAGCCCTTGCACCACAACTACTGAGCCCGCGATCTAGAGCCTGCCAGCCGCAACTGCGGAGCCCAAGCGCTGCAACTACCGAAGCCCTCGCTTGCCTGGAGCCTGGGCTCCGCAACAAGAGAAGTCACCCAATGAGAAGCCCACACACTGCAACGAAGAGTGGCCCCTGCTCACTGCAACTAGAGAAAACCCAGGAGCAGCACCAAAGACCCACTCTAGCCCCCAAATAAATAAATCTTTAAAAATTAATAAAATAATTCTAAACTAGCTACTTCACAGATGACAAAAAGCTGGTTACATACATCAAATGGATCGCATCACCAACTTTGCCGTTCATCACATCTAGAAGAAATCCTGTACTCATTAGCAATCACCCCTCATTTATTCTGGACATTTAACATAAATGGAAAAATAAGATATGTAGTCCTTTGTGTCTGGCTTCTTTCTCTTAGCATGATAACGTTCATGTTCTAGCCATGTTGTAACATGAATCAGCACTTTATTTCCTTATATTGCCAAATAATTGTCCATTACATGGATATACCACATTTTATGTAGCCATTCATTAGTTGATAGACATTTGGGTCGTTTCCACTTTTTAGCTGTTATGAATAATGCTGCTGTGAACTTTTGTGTACACATTCTTGTGTGGACATTTTTTTCTTTTCTCTTGGATATATCCCTAGGAGTAGAATTGCTGGGTTATTTAGTAACTCTACATTTAACTTTTTGATACACTGCTAGACTGTTTTCCAAAATGGCTGAACCATTTTACATCATTTCCCCACAACCTCACCAACATTTGTTATTGTCTGACTTTTTCAATATAGCCATCCTAGAAGGGGGTGAAGTGCTATTTCATTGTGGTTTTGATCTGTACTGAGATAACCTAAAAGTTTAACAAATAAGCAAAAATTAAAATCCCTATCCTGTCAAGGTTTTGAGGAAATAAACACTCTTATTAGAGTTGGAGCTTGGTACAGTTTTTGGAAGGGCAGTTTGATATATCAGAATGTGAGATGTACTTGACTTTTGAACAGATTTTCCATTTCTGGGTATTTGACCTAAGAAGAAAAAAATTATATGTTGGGGGAAAATGTGTCTTTATTATACCACTGTTTATAATATCATAATATCAAAAACTTAGAAATTAACTGAAATGTCTATCAAAAGGAAACTGGTTAAATAAACTATGATGCAAACATAAAATATTTAGGCAGTCATTAAAAATGATGCAGATATAGTGTATTTTTATTGTCATGGCAATCTATCCATCACATACTGAGTGGGGCAAAATGAGATTACTGAATACCTCCCTGAGAAGATCCCACCTGTATAAAATGTCTTTATGCCTAGAGAGATTTTTTTTGGAATGGTGTCCAAAATGTTAACAGTGATTATATACTAATGGTGGAATTTTAGGTGATTTTTAAACTTTATTCTTTGAACTTCTCATATCTAATTTAGTTAAAAATCAACCTCTATAATTTTTAAGCGAAAATTATAAAACTGTTTTAAAAGACTATGCATTTTAGAAATCACATTTTTGTTCTTAATCAAGGCTTGAACTTTAGTTAAATATTCTTCCCCTATCATTATTTTTTAAATCCTCAAAACCATCTACTAAAGGCATAAAGAAATTCATCATTGTGGTGATTATATTCACTTGATGTGGAAAACTGTCTTGGGCTCTTCCTTTGGAGAATTTTATTATCTGTTTTAATCTTTATAGAGTTCTTTCTGTATGCCAGGTATTAGGACTTTGGGGTAGTGCCAAAGCTAATGATTAGGATCAGGTCAAAAAATTTCTCCATGTGTTCTGATTATTAGGATGGTTGTTTGAGGTTCACACTCTCTTTGACTCTTTTATCCCTCTTTGCAGGAGAATATCATTAACAATTTTCTTTTTCTTTGAGCTTGTTATGAATTAGAAATTGTTTTAAATACATTTCATATACTTAACTCGTTTAATCCTCACAGCAATCCTGTGAGGTTGATATTACAATAATACTATTTTACAGATAAGGAAACTGAGGAACAGAGAGGTTAAGTAACCTATCTAAGGTCACTCACTAGGAAAGGCAATGCTGAGGCTGGAGCCCACCTGAGTTTGGTTCCTAAGTACTTGTAGTTGTAACTGCTACACTCCACTGCCTCTCTGACTTCTACCAAATATAACTCCAGACACTTCATGCTGGTTTATTTTGTTTCTCCCCCAAATTGTCATTTCTACCAGAAACACCAGGGAGACTGAGCTAGTAAGAACAGGTGACTGGACTTTTCTGCAACAAATGTTCTATAGAGTTGTTTCTTTGTTATTTTTAATATATATATATATATCCATTGATTCTCTTAGCATTTTACTTACCATTTCTTTGACAACATCTTCTCTGAAATACCAAAGTATAAAGAAAAAAATTAAGAGTACATCTGTCTTCTCTTTAAACAATTCATATTCATCCATGAGAAACGATTGTCTTCTAAATAAATGATTTACAGATGATGATTTTAGGAAATGCTCTTCCACAGAATTTAATGAGTAGGATTATTGTTAAATTGAAAGATGTACAAAGTTGGTGAAACTTAGGTTTCTCAATTTTATACTCCAGTTGGATTTTAGTTGAAGAAAGGAAGTAATTATGTATATGAAAAATATAAGTATGGAGTCAGACAAGAAAAGTATAATAACCTCAGTAGTTTTATTTGCTCCTGGAAGTGATTTTTGCTGAGTATGAGCTACATATACAGTAGGTCTTCATGATCCTAATGAATTGGCCAAAATGAAGATTCATGTGTATAAGAGTAAGATCTACCTGAAATACCATTCAAAATTTAACTTTGGATGTTTATAATTTTGACTGTTATTGGTTTTGCTGTTTTGTTGTGATTGAAATCTAGTAAAAATTATTTAGGATATTTTCCTGGGGGGGAAGTTATAATCCAGAAGAAAAGAAATGCATGTGATATGACGTTACTAGTAATAATTACGGTAAGTTTGATTCAAGTTGAAATCACTTATACTGAACATTATTTTTTAAAAGGCATTTCTTAAGAGCATGACTACAGAGACTTTTTACAAAAGAAACTTCTGTTATCAAAAAGTCTATATCCTCTTGTGTTTTCTAGGCATCTGGCCGGCTGAAGAGGTTTTGGCTTACTACTGCCTCAAGCACAGTGGTATATTCAGGTACAAAGCTGCACTTAAAAATTTGTTTAGCCCACTATAGGTACTGTATCTACATGTTAACGATCACCATGATTACATTCTTCAAATTAAACTGTTAAAAGTATATATAAGAAAGGAAGAAAGAAATAAAGGAAGGAAAGGAGGGGGAAGGTCATGGGGAAAACATGTTGCTTCTGAAAAAGAAATCTGAATCGCCTTTGGGTGCTAATATTGCACAGCAAGCTTTTTGCTATGTGTCAAAGGCTTTTGATTTCCACTCAAGGCATTTTATTTCGCTTTGATTTTGGGGAAACGAAAGTGAAGCTCCAATCAATCCTTACTGATTGTAAAGGTCAAAAAAAAAAGACATTCTTTAAAGTTCTGCTAGGAAAGTCACTATGGAATATTTGATAAATAAATACCCCCCAGCTATTATTTAAAAATGCCATCCCATCCCTTATTTTAAAGGTATTTTATATATCTAACAATATGTACTTGTAAAATATAAATTACTATTACAGATTCATGCTATGGACAAGAATGTTTTCAACTGTGAATGTGCATTATAGATTAAACCATGGATGGGATTACAAAAAAAGAAAAAACTCCTTTTAAAAAAAAATGCTGAAGATGCTTGGTAGACTCAGAAAATATGGGTTTTTTCATTTCCATTCTCATTTTATAAAAGTCATCCAATATATGCTTCCTTAATAGTCCATTATGATTCCAGACAAGCCATTAGTGATCATTTTAACAATATATACTTACAAGATCGGGTATGTGTTGTAACAATATGTACTTACAAGACTGGGTCAATAATGTGTAGTTTTTGAAGCTCTGTGGGTCCATATTTACCAACCAGTTTCTAATTGCTTTGAATAACTAAATACTCATTATGTGTATTTCAGAATACGAATGTCCTGGCTTGGCTGCTTCTTCTTTTCCCTCTATTCTCACCTCTCCCTCCCTTGATTCTCTCTTTTTTTTTTACCCTCTTGCTGAGGAAATAAACTTCCCAAATTGGGAAGAAGAGACAATCTCTTAAGAGTATAAGCATATAAAGTAAGAACAGGAAAGTGTTGAACTGAGCTTCAGAGCTGCCCTAGAAGTCTGGCATTTGCTCATCTCACTGTGCTTAAGCTTGCCTGGAGCTCCAATCAGCAAGCAGTGGGCCAGAGCAGGAATGCCACACATTGAGGGCTGGTATTTAGGCACAAAGAGGAAGGTAAGTGCAGAGTGCCACCCCAGACTGTCAGCTTTAACTCTGAGCCGCTTTGCTTAGGAGCGGTCAAGTCAGAGCCCAGTCATTCCTTGAGCCTGGGTTTGCTGGCTTAACCATATTATGTCCCCGCATTGTTTATTCACTGTGTTGTGTTGGGGTCTATTGTTATTTAAGTGTTAATTGCTAAATGTTCCTTGTGTAATTGTTCTTTATGGGGGCTGTTCAGCTCTCCAAAATACTGCTGTTTGTTTTAGGTTTTTTTTTTTTTTTTAATTCAAGATTGCATGTATTTGTGTGTGTGTGTTGTGTGTGTCTTTCACTATAATATAGGTATATACACACTCACATATATTCTTCATTTACTTGTCTAACTGTTTTTGAAGGAATGAATGTGGATTAACAGTGTTATCCTTTCCTAACAATTATCTTTCGCTACTCTAGCTAGTTTAGTTCTAAAAGACAGCGCCATTGACAGGGGAAAAAAAGGGAACCTTCTCAGATTTTTCAGCTCAGCGGTGGTAATGTTGCAGTGAACACTAATGAGGGAACCCCCACTGGTTTGCCTGCTTTGTGACTTTTCTATTTCATAATTATTTTTAAAACGCAAAACGACATGAGGTAGCCTCGTCATGTCTCTACAACTTCCTGGTAGCGCCGTTCTTACTGCAGATGGCAATTTGTTCTTGTAACATATATATCTCTCTGCCCATTTTCATCTCATTTGTATGGGTTCTACCATTTCTTTTCTCTCTTTCAGGGACCTTGCTGTGTGTGAGCTAGGGGGTGGCATGACATGCTTGGCTGGGCTCATGGTAGGTCTTTTCTCAATTCCAATCCCATTCAGAGAGAGGAACAAAAGGAAAAATGTTCCAGGGCCTCCAACTGCTGGGTCAGAGAACCGTCAACAGCATCAGCTGCGGTCAAGCTGCCGGGTCTTGAGAGACCTTCTAGATTGACTTACTTTCGGATCATATTGATTTTATGGTTGCCTCGATGAGCAGAAACATTTTACCTCAGTGTAGTCAATATCGCTTGTTGTGACATTCCAGGCCTCGCTCAGTCTTTCTTCGCCATAGCAAAAGCATTTTTTTTTTTCAGATTATAGTCCCATTTGCTAAGATACAGGAATAGCCCGGCAAATCACAGTTGGAGCACCATGATATAGCTGCTAATGTTTTGCCTGCATTATTACACCAACAAACATGATCCAGAGCGCTCAGTAATTAGATTCTTTTGAATTAGATTGGCCATTCAGGAACGTCGTTCCCCATTCTCTGGGTTCTGAGTCATGTATTCAGGAGATATTATGTAGCAGCACAGTGCATTAGACAAGTTTTTATGTCTCTACAAATAAAAGCATATTGTTACACTGATTGGCATTTGACAAACCTGTCGCTCTTACACAATGTGTCAGGGTTACAGCCCAATGTGCGAGCATGTCAAAGCTCACAAAAAAATTACCCTCACAAAGCCATCTGCCTGCAATGCAAAGTTATATGAAGGGCATCAGGCAGTCAGACAGAAGCAAGCTGAAAGGCAGAGTGACAGCCTTGTATGATGGTTCTACTAGATAAACAGAAGCCCACAAATGAAAGCCTCTCAGAATACCATCATCCGCTGTCACAATGCAATTACCGAACAGAATGATAGCAAGATAGAGGCTCCCGCAAATGGAATGATAAAAGTATTGACTGATTTGATTGAATGATTAAAATAATGCAGACATAAAATGAAAAAAGATTGAAGATTGTTACAGAGAAATAGGTGAGGAAGCATGATACTGAAGGCTTGTCACTCCTGTCTTCACTTCCACACAGACACGCATATTTGCTCATTGTTTGCTGTGCTCCCCCCCCTTTTTTTTTTTTTTTTCAGGTTGCTATTTCTGCAGATGTCAAAGAAGTTCTGTTAACTGATGGGAATGAAAAGGCCATCAGAAGTATCCTTATTCAGATAGAAAACGGGCTTGTTGTGCTCATTCCTTTTCCTCGGCTGAGTAACAATTGATATAAAGAAAGACAGCATGGGGTATTAAAAGAGAGTTCCCCCAATACACATGATAAGTAATTAAGAAAAAGTAGAAATATATGACATTCATTGCATATGACTATTTTTTTTTTAATTTCGGTGGATTTTTATACTTATTAAAGGAGCTTATGATTTGTGGACCACTCAAAGCAATAAGAACATTTGTTTCATAATAATTTTCAAGCACTCTTGTCCTTTTATTTTTATTGAAATTTGCCAGGATAAAATAAATGGTTTAACATTTATTATATCAGCTGTTGCTTGCAAAAATTAACTTCCAGCTTCTTGTTCCATTATTGCCTTTCTTCCATGTAGACCATGGAATTGTGTACCTACCCTAATTCCTGAGGAGTCCCCTGTATCTCCCCACTGGAAACAGCTATCAGTTTTTCATTATTTCCTTTTATTTAGGATCATAAAAGCTATCTCTTTTTTTTCTGCTATGCTATTACAATTCAAACCCCATTATATTAGATTATGCTTTACTAATATGTACACAGAGTTCATGAAAATTGAACTGTACTTTAACTAAAAAAGCAAGCATAATTTGTGGCTACTTTAGCAATCGAGCTGATTTGTTCAGGGGCAGTTAACAGCCTTTAGAAATTGAGAGGAAAGGTGGAGGATATATTTGCTCTGGATTTTTTGGTGTGCTTTCTATTTACATTATGAAAGAGGCAATCTACTTATTTGAATTTTAGGCCCCTAAAATGCCAAAGCAGTGTTGATTTTTGTAAGAGGTAAGCATCTTACCTAGAGCTTATTTTTGAATTTTCTTTTTCTACCTCTGCTATATGATTTTTTTAAAATAAAATTTGCAGCCGCTCTATCAGCCTCCTCACACAGGAGGAAGGAGGTACCAGAAGCCCAGAAGCTAATATTGTTCAGCGGCACTTGTGTGCTCTACAGAGCCCCACCCAGCTAATTGCCTGGCAGACTTAAAAAAAAAAAAAAAAAAAAAAACCAGGAAGGAAAAACAGCCAATCACAATCTTGGCCTTTCACACAAGGGAAAGAGATCACAAAAGGTGCTTCCTTTTTTAAAATGCAGGATTTTAATCATGATCTTCAGACTGTCGCAAGTTTCCCAAAATATTCCTGAAGATGAGAGATGTTGCTTCATTCACTCTGCTTTATTCTGAGTTCTGCCCTGCACTGTATCATTTCACTCTGCTCCTCCTCCACATGTCAGGGAACACAGAAAGCAACAGGAAGTCAGGTATGCTAGCTCAGCCCCAGTGGATGTTTTCTGAGGGGAGAAAAAGCAGGATTATTGGGGAAGAGGAGGTCATTTTAACCACAGAAACTTCCAGATTGGGCCCAGCAACCTGAGGTGTTTCTCAAGTCAGCAGGTGTCTTATTCAATAGCATTGGAAACCGATTAGAACTTTTATCAAACTATGGGAAGCATCTGTGGTCAGTATGTAAATTTAATTGTACTAAAATTACTGTTGAGCTAAACTACAGAGCTTCCAAAGAAGGGAAGCCATGCTATTGTCATTAATTAATGCACCTTTGCTTTAAACAGCAAAGATGCCATGCCAGCTCTTGAAATCAGAGAGGAAATCTCAATTCTGTATTCACTCTGCCGGCCTTTCAAAGAAATGATTGGTACAGCCCCCTCCCAAGAAAATGGATTTTTAACATTTGGTCCTCAGAAGCTCAGCCCTGAGAGTGCTTTATTGTGCTGGGTTTTACAATGGGTTTAATATAGCAGGGTGCCAAAGGGCAGGAGGGGAAGAACTTTACAATGTAGATAAAGTAGGTCCTTTCAGGATGCAGACCAAAACTGGTAGCGTGTTTTATTTCATCTCTTAGGACTTCCCTGGCAGAGTTCAGTTTTTATCATGTTGTTCTATGTTTGTGTGCCTTTTTCTGTTGTAACCAGATCTAATTTTTTTTTTTTAATTAAGAGGAAAAAAGCATGCCTAAAGCCTTAAAATTTGGCAACATGTTTTTCCTGCTTTTAATACTAATGTTATTCTTGATTTACTAACAGAGCTTACAACTGGCATTCATGGTAAGCTGTTTTACTGAGTGAGGTTAATATGAATGAAGTTTTTTTTTTTCTATCTTTGTGCCCACTTTCTATGAGAAAAACGAATTCACTGAATCACATACTGTTGATGCATATAGATAGAAACAAACTCATTTAAAAATTACTGTTTACATCTTTCTTTTAAAATTTTAGGAAGCCTAAATTATATAGCAGTTGTAGGATATTATCCAAAAATTACTTTCTAAAAAGTAAAAGTGGATGTCAACAAAAAAAAAAGGGAGAAACATTGCCAGAAGCCAGAAAATCTCTAAGCAAAGCTGCTAATTATTCTTAATGGGCAAGATGAGCACATTAAGAAACAAATGAATACATCAGTGAAATGTAATTGAAAATCGACCTGGCAATCGTGCATCACATCTGAGTATTGGCCTGTATATTATTCTCATTATTTAAAAAATTATTTTTGTTTTTCTTGGATCTGAATTGAATGAATGCAACTGAACCTTACTTCCTAGTCTCTTAAGCTTCTAAGAATCTGATTTTTAACCTTAAAAAAAAACAGCATTTTCTGATATTTCCTATTTATCATCTGTTATTTCTATTTTTTTAATACATGAGGCAATGAATGGAGACATTCTGAATCTTTATATCATAGAAGCATATCAACCAGTTGTAAGCTTATTTATTGTCTCCCTAAAACATATCAAATGGATTTGGCTATGTCTTCTAGAGCTCTCTACCTTGAACCTGAAAAGCTAGATGTGGATTTGAAATTTATAAGCAGAGATATCTGAAAAGAGATTAAGACTTGAGGGATAAGGGAATGTCATAAGTCCTAAATATTTTCTCATACTCATCGTTAGATGTCCCTGAGGTTCTCCCTGATCCTTAAACTGCATTACTGGGTTTAACCCATAGCCTCCCTAACTGAGAGCTGCATCTCCCTTCAGATGCCATCTTATCTGTACCCAAAGAGGAAAACAAAGGCTAAATTGGAAATGAGATCATTTGGTTCATCCAGTTTTCAAATTTATCCTGAAATCATATGAACTGTGTTCTCTTTCCTTTGGCACAGCCCTTTTAGTGTAATAAAGAAAGAAACCTCCAAGTGCCACAAGATACTCAATGAAGTCTGTAGTTGGTTTGACAATGACATAAGAATAGGGAAGAGAAATAGTGTACTGAGTTATTATTGATGCTAAGACCTTTCCTAATTTTAATGAACAAAAGTACAACACCTCAGAGCAACCCTCTCTGGTACCCTCACTAATTTGCCCAACAAAAGGACCCTGCCTTGACACATCCTTAGTGAACATCAAGCAGGTTATCTGCCAACTATGGCAATGCTTGATAATTCTGCCTCATGCTCCTAACCCAAGCATCTTATCCCCACAGTATGCACAGTCTAGATCATGATCTTGAGCTTAGGATTCTCCAAAAATGAATAAATCTCCTGTGCATTTTAAAGGAGATACCCCTGGCTTACAATATTATTTTATTTAACAGACTCCCTGACTTGAATAATTAATAAATTAAGCTTCATGTGGACTGTGCAGCCTGTGGATGGTTGAGGAATCATCTAGCCTCTCATCCTGGGCCCAGGCCCGTTCCTCCAATATCAGGGTCAGCTCTTCTTCTATATACTAGATAGGTCCAAAGTGCACTCCTGTGTGCCTCACACTGGGTAGGAGCTCAACAAATAGCTTTGAAAATTAAATTGAAAGTAACTAACAAATGAAGCTAATTAATTAACTAAATGAATTAAGCCACTATTAACTGCATGACATTTCAAGTGCTAAAGATACAGCAGTGAACAAGACAGACCAAGCTCTGTTCTTGGAGGAACAGAGTATACTTTGGCTAGAGAACATTTATACACTTGAAAGACGCTGAAAATCTACAGGGCAGAAGTTCTTTGAGTCTTTCCAGTTATTTAAATCCTACAATTAAAATGTTCATATAATTAGTTTTGAGCAACAGAGAAAGAAAATAAAGCTTACCTGCCAAGCCTCACTCTAGTTACCCTCCTCAGCCTCTCATCCCTCCAGAGCTTTTGCCTGAATTATTGAAAAAGATAATGAATTGACATGATTTAGGCACCTGCTATGTGTCAGGCACCTACTATGTGGTATTCCAGTGAGCCTATAAAATAAGCACATTATTCCTATTCCAGAGATGGAGCTCTGAGAAGTTATTTTACCCAAATTCACATAATTACTAAGTGTCAGAATGAGCACTGGAAGTCAGGATCATTTGACTTCATAGCTTCCCTGTCACGCTCATTAAACTGTTCTGTTTCACCGAAAACTAGAAAGATTTTGTATCATCTTGCACTGGAAGAGAAGACTTCTCATCTATAAACGTAACAGAGTTCAAAGCACCTCTAGATGGTACTCTCAATTCATGAGTAATAAGCACCTTCAAGAATATTTCGCAGCCTTTAAATTAGCAAATATTGCCACATCAAGCATTTTTAAAATCCTCCAGAGATCAAAATGAACAGGATTTATTTTATAATTTCATTGCTTCCTACCCTCATCTTTGACATGCAACGAAACTAAAGGTAGCAGAAACCAAGAAAATAATGCTTTGTGAAGCACAGTGTTATTATTATAAAAATACTTATACAATGCCAGTTCTCAAAATGTGTATCAGCTACTGATAAATATAATAATCACTAATTGTAGGAGGAGGCTAATATTTTAAACAAGATTTATATATAATTAGCTTAACTAATTAGTATATAACATATATATATATAATTTGTTCAAATAACTATTATACATATATATTTTTTATCCTTAAATGTATATATATATACTATATATATACTATATATGAGTTATATACTATATATATATACTATATATATATATAGTTATATACTATATATATATACTATATATAACTCATATATAGTATTATGTATTAGTTATATATATAATATATACTATATATTAGTTATATACTATATATAACTATATATTAGTTATATACTAATTAGTATATAACAAATATATATAATTTGTTCAAATAACTATTATACATATATATATTTATCCTTAAATGTATATATATACATTTAAGGATAAAAATCAAATAAAGCAAAATTAAGATGGAGCCTCACTCTTGAACTATGCTTTGTTTGAAGAGAAAATCTAGTTATAGAATCCTGGTTTATTTTGGCCACAAGCATATATCCTGAATCTCGTCGAGAAGTCCACTTGCCCAGATGAGGAGCTTGAAGCCGATTGCTTTTTATCTATTTAATCAGAAATCACATTAAGACTTTCTTTGCACCCAGCACCTCCCACTGAAGTCTTCCAGAAGGTGGGTGCATTCAGAGAATAGGATTTGGTCCATGCTGTTGAGCACTGTCCTGGACAGATTGACTCGATTTGATTGAATTTCCTTTATTACCCTGAAATGACACAGAAGAATGATAAAATCTATGATTGGACACAGCACCAACCAGAGGAACCACCTAAAAACCTGACCTAAACTAAAAGGTGGGGCACAGAATATCAGGATATATCTTTTAAAGCAATATTTTAGTACATGATTGCCATTTTTTTTCCTGTTGGTACTTGTTTTAATATAAAAAACACCTCCTAACCCACAAAATGTATTTCCCTCTCAGTTCTAAAGATAAAGCAGCCTAAATACTGCTGTGAATTTTTTCATTAAAAATTGCTTCTAGAATATAAATACATGTGCTTGCTTCAGCCTGACCACCTGGAATCACAGGCTTATAAATTGTATAAAAGTATATAGTGTTAAGATGTTTACTAAAAATTATTAATAGGTTTTCTGAGTTATATAATTTAACTTCCCTGTGACTATTTCATAAAAAAGTATACCTCCACTAACAAAATAATATGTTTTGCTTGATAGATTGGTCATGTACTCATACGACGCTACAGGTGTGCCGGGCACATTACAGCGTGTGGTTTGGATGTCATGGAAACGCCAAGAAGGGTGTGGCCATCATGTGGGGGAGCTTAATCAAAGCCAGTTGTCAGTTGGCTCTTTACTAATTTAGTTCTCAGAATAAAGATGTCAGCTGTCCTTTTCTACAAGACATTTCATTTAGAAGACTTTCCTGAAATACTTTCTTCCTGAAATAGACAAAACTGTAGGCCGATGTGTCATTTTAGTTAATCAAAACAAGTAGGCAAATTAGTCTCTTTTATTTTTTAATGAATGTAATTTAACGGTATTTAATTTGCATACAGGAAAGTTCACCGAGAAAAAAAAAAAAGAGTCTGCTTTATAGCACTTTTGTAAACCTCAACAAAGCCCTTCATTAGGAGACCTAATTGATTTTTCCTACCCACTCCCGCTATCACAGTACCTGCTTATTCACTCAGAGAAGAAATGGGTGTGCCTGGTGTTTCAAGCAGAGATTTAGGTTAAAATGTCCCGTGGCTCTGTTCTTGCAGGGAGATCTTGGCCAGTGCCTGCTTCAAGCGTTCAGGAACTCTGTTTTTCTGAGCAATAGGGGAATGTTGCTTGTCTGCTAGGTGCCCTCCCCATGGCCCCAGTTTAGTTCAGCTTGCAGCCTTCACTGGAATTTTTTTATTTCTTGTTTATTTAAACCTTGCCTTATTCCAAAATAGGGATTTTGAGGCTTCTTGGGGCATCACAGACTCAATGGACATGAATTTGAGCAAACTCCAGGAGACAGTGGAAGACAGAGGAGCCTGGTGTGCTACAGTCCATGGGGTGACAGAGAGTCAGAAATGACTGAGGAACTGGAAAACAACAACACAGGGACTCATAGACTATACCGTATAAAATAAATGAGGAAGCAAGGGCAGTTAGACCGTAGAAAGCCAAGCAAACATCACGAAGGCAGGAAGAGAGCCAGTACAAAAAAGATAAGCCGTGGGAGGGGCACTGTGGCTGTGCAGCTTAGATCACCCATTTGACTCTGAGTTGCACAGGGACCAGAGCAAAAAGAGAAAGAGGAGCAGTTACAAGATTGTTAGTGTCCAGAAGTTGAAGCAACACTAGTTGATCTGAAGGCCAGTTTTTCCTGGTGTTGAAACCTGACATGATTTCTCCATGAAGATGGCACTGTGTGATGTAATGGACCAGCTCCTCAAAGCATGGCTTCAGTAAATATGGCTCCTTTTCTGCAAGTTCTTACATGCCAGCAGATGGCCAATGGCCAAACTGTAAGTTTGTTAAGATAATTCTCCAAAGGGCCTTTCACTGAATTGACTTTCTTCTTCAGTAATTATATTTAAAAAAAAAATTTTTATGTAGACCATTTTTAGTCTTTATTGAATTTGTTTACAATATTGCTTCTGTTTTATGTTTTTGGGTTGTTTTGACCACAAGGCATGTAGTATCTTAGCTTTCCACCCAGGGATTGAACCCACACCCCCTGCATTGGAAGGTAAAGTCTTAACCACTGGACTTCCAGAGAAGTCCTGGTAATGAGTTTTTGCTCAAAGAGTCTCCAAGCTTTTCTCCATCTTTCTCTTTTCACTTTCCCCCTCCCAAGTCTTTCACTGCTGGCATTTCTTTAAGAGATTGGAAATACTTCAACTTGGAGAGTCTCAGAAAACTGCCATTGCTCTCCTCACTGACTGAAAGAGGCTTCCCATGGGGCTTCTAGCTCTTTAAAGCAATCAGGGCCCAGCACCTAAGGTACAGTCATCTCCCTTGACCAGTACCTATCACGCTGGGCCTTGTCAGTGTGCTCCCTGAATGTCTATTTCACAGGTGATAAAGCTACAGTCCAGGGAGTTAAAAGAGCTTGCCTGTGGCAGGAAAGTCAGCATTTGGTTGCAGTCAGACCGGTCTCCTCTTTCCTCACACACTACAGCTCTTTTCACCCAGGGGATCCCATGTATGACTGGGGGTCTTGGTTGACGGTCACTGCAGAAGCTTTCTTAACTGTGTGCTGTAGATGTGAGAGACATCATTGCAAGGAATCAGAAGGCTGGTGTCTTTAAGACTGGGAACATATCAAGCTGGTAAGATACCTTTTTGCCTTGAGACACTCTGGTTAAAACTGCTTTTCTCGGTACAATGGGTGATTATTAAAACCATTTATTAAGCACTTGCTGTGGGTCAGGCACTGTCTTAAGCACTTTAAAAGTTATCTTATTTAATGCTCACAATCTGTAATGAAGCAGGCAGGCATTTTCATTATCTACAAATCATAGATGAGAAAAATGAAAGATAGCTATGTTAAACACTGTGTTGAGGATGATTTAAGGATTGAGAGAGTACACTATGAGGTTGGGAGAAGCCCAGCCTGCAACCTCCTTGTGAATGGGTCTGTTTCACTGGTGCTCAACCTGGGGGGGGTGGGGGGGGGGGTGGCAGGGGGAGGCAGTTTTTCCCCTGGGGATTTCTTTACTGTTATAATTGGGATAAGACAGTGGCTACTAGAATCTAGCGGAAGGAGGCCAGAGATGCTGCTAAGCATCCTCCAATGCTCAAGACATTTCCCACCACCACCCCCAACAAAGAATTCTCTGGCTCAAAATGTCAATAGTACCAAGAGTGAGAAACCCTGTTCTATTTTATGGTTTCAAACTGGTCTAGGTATTCATTCCCTAAACAGAAGTTTCTCCTTCTTATTGAAACTAGGAGAAATGCTTATGCTCAACCAAAGCAACGCTACTATGATGCTACATTTTAAGTTTGCCCTCAAGTAATGAATATCCATTTAGTAGTTTTCACAAGAAATATCTGAATCTGTGCATTTTTCTTTTACGTGTTTAACCACAGACATTATTGGGAGAACAGTCTAAGTTTGAAGTAATTCTTTAATTACTGTTAAATCGTCATTCTTTGACATTTTGAGTTTTCTCTGTCTGAGGATGCTTTCCCACCCCACACTCTCTCAGCTTGGGGGAAAAAGAAAAGGTGGGTGAACAGCTGCTGCTGCTATTTAGTTGCTAAGTGGTGTCTGACTCGTTTGTGACCCCATGGACTGGAGCCCACCAGATTCCAGAGTTCCATGGGATTTCTCAGGCAATACTAGAGTGCTGATACTAGGGTTGCCATTTCCTCCTTCAGGGGATCTTCCCAACCCAAGGAATGAACCCATGTCTCCTGTCTGGCAGGTAGATTCTTTACCACTGAGCCATTAGGAAGCCCAGGTGAACAGAAACAATGCTTAAAAACTAAAGTGTAAAACATATGGGATGAGGATATGGAGTAGCAGTAACTTTTTTTTTCTCTTATATTAGCTGGTGAGTGTACTGTGTCCATATTTATTTTTTTTAATGTGGTATTAGAATGTTCACAGTAGGCCGATGGCATGGGGGCAGTATGCTCTGTGTTTCTCAAATAAATGAACAACCAGTTCTGTTTCCAGTAGGTTTCCAGTAGGTTCAGAAAAACAGCACTCTATTACTTGGGTACTCTTCATTCTTAGGCCAGCTTTTATTTCACAGTGCAGACTGCCATACCCTTCTGTGGAGGACTTCATTTTTGGATGTGATTTTCAACCTGGTCTTTTAGTTATCAATCAAAAGCACATTTTCTGTGTTGTCCTCATTTACATTTATTTAATGCTTAAGGTCATTTGTGACCATTTGAGTGTATTTCAGCATATGGAATCAGGGAATAATAGATTTCAGCATCATGCTGTGAAGAGAGATTGTGTTTTTACAAGACATAATGTTGTTTACTGGGTGTTAATAATCACTAATTAATAAACATATCTAGAATTCTAAAATGCTGCATTTTGGTGGAATAAAAATGTCAAGTGTTTAACTTATGGAGTGCAGTAGTATTTTCTATATCCCTTCATAAAATAATGAAGTTACATAAAGAAGCAAAATGTTATTGTTCAACACAGGTTATATCCAAAATGCCTTTGTTTCTGTTTGGTGTTCTCAAAAATACTATTTCTAATATATGGTTCTGAGATGCACCTGGACATATATGTCAGTAGTCACAGGGACATCCAAGAAGAGGAGATTTTTTTTTTTCTGTCTTTCTTTCATATTCATTGTGGTCAGTTTCTTCTCTTTTAAACCACTGTAAGCATTTTGTCCAAAGTCTACGAAAGTACTTTGCCAGAAAGCAAGTGAATGAGTCAGTCTTTGAAACGCCTTGATCTCATATTAAGGAGCTACTTGACCACTTAACCTTCAGGAAGCTAAGAGGAAACTGCCAACCAATGATGCAATAATCAGCATCCCCTGTATGCACTGCTTTCCCACCCATAACCAGTACAATATGATGAAAGCGTTAGCTCCATGCGAGACGAAATAAAAGGAAATCATTCACAAAAGAGCTAAGATATAGTTCAATATTCTTTTTTAGTGCCTCAATGCATATGCAGAATTTCTTCTCCAAATTGGAGGTGTGGAATAACAGTAGCGACAGATAGCTAAGAGGTATTTACCATAGCTATAAAGCCCACACGTGAGCCAAATATTTCTGCTATTAAAAAGCACTTCAAAGCTTGACATGAAGTTTGTAACAGCTGAATGTCTCCTGTGACTTCATTTGCAAGGAAGATGTAAAAGCAGAAAGGAAGATCGTGATATGAGAACCGTGAACCTAGGAACTGGTGTTTTTAAAAAAAGAACGATAAAGCAATCCAGAAATTTGACAGGCACCCCAAGCTCCTGTTCCCCCTGCCCTGCAATTTTCTCAGGAACCAGCATTCCTCCTGTGACCAGCCTCTTCCTACAGGGCAGACCCAGGTTGGGTGGGGCCCAAAACTTACATTGAGGGTCCTCTTTGGGAGGATGAATTCTATTAAACCTTATTTTGGCAAATCGTATAGAAGCAACAACCATGTGAACCCATCACTAGGGCTCCTTGTGGGCCTGGGGAGGGGCCTGTGGGAGGGAGGGGGGTCTCAATGTTTAGGCATCATTAGCTTGACAGTAAATCTACTCGTGCTGTCGTAACCACCAGTAGCCTTGCCTAGAATAATGCTCTTGCCTTCCAAACTCGTACTCCCTCTGCTCCATTTTAATGCGAGTGTGACTGTTGCTCACAAGTGTGATAGCTCAATTGGAAAGATATGTTTGCAAAAGCCTGGAAGCTTTGCTGCTGCTGCTGCTGCTAAATCACTTCAGTCGTGTCCGACTCTGCGACCCCATAGATGGCAGCCCACCAGGCTCCCCCATCCCTGGGATTCTCCAGGCAAGAACACTGGAGTGGGTTGCCATTTCCTCTCCAATGCATGAAAGTGAAAAGTGAAAGTGAAGTCACTCAGTCGTGTCCGACTCTTAGCGACCCCGTGGACTGCAGCCCACCAGGCTCCTCCGTCCATGGGATTTTCCAGGCAAGGGTACTGGAGTGGGGTGCCATTGCCTTCTCCTCTGGAAGCTTTAGGCCTGGCTAAAAGATCTAGGATGCACATTTGTGAAGGATATAGCCATTGCCTCTCAAAGATCTGAATACAGTCATTTGATGGTTCATTCACTGGTCCATCCATGCAGCCATCTATCAATTTAACTAATATGCCCAAAGTATTCTGCCTGTGAGAACATAAATACAAAGTTATAGCAAATAACTCTTGAGCAAAGAAAGTCATGCCACTAAATATAGCTAGAGTTTGGTGAAAGAGCAAGGATATTTACAGCTTCTCAATTGTTAGGTTTATCTGAAGCTGTCTTCAAAACTGTGACTGTCTAATAAAGAACCATTCAGAACTTCTGATGTCTGCATATTTCTAGGTGTTCCAGAATTAGTGAATGGCGTCATTCTCCAGTTAATAGTAATTAACAGTTACAATATTTTTAAAAATTGACTAAATATACCCTGCTGTGATATTAAAAGTAACTTTCTACTTAAGAAGAGAGTTTATTTTTGTGTGCAAATTGCTAGTGAATTTAGACCTGTGACTTTTTTATTATTCTTTGATAAACCATTAATTTTAGTAAACTGTGGAATTCATAACTTTTAAGACTTTTATAACCCAAATTTTACCTTTATGTGGGCCCCCAGGATTGGCTATTGGCTCCATTGCCCTGCTACTTTTTAAGATCTATATCTTCTCGAGGTTCATTTTGCTTTAGAGATTAAATTGGGGATGTGAAAAATGCTTTAAGAATATAAATTCCAACCAAGTGGGATGAAATTGCTGCCTTTTCCAGGCCTTCTACAGTCTTCTCTCACTTTCCTCCTCTCTTCATTCAATGTAGCTTTCACTGTTCCCCAACATACATCCTCTCCTTGGGTTACCCAAACCTCCTCACTCTCCTCTAGCACATTTGGTTTTCCTCATCTCTAGTCTTTGCCAGTCTTGTTCCCCTTTTCCTTATCCATCTAAATTCTTTCTTCTGGGCTTCCCTGGTGGCTCAGTTGGTAAAGAATTTGCCTTAAGTGCAGGAGACCCAAGTTCTATCCCTGGGTCGGGAAGATCCCCTGGAGAAGGGAACGGCTGGCTATCCACTCCAGTATTCTTGCCTGGAGAATTCCATGGACAGAGGAGCCTGGCGGGCTGCAGTCCATGGGGTTGAAACTTAATTACCATTTCCCGCTGCTTTCTCAAACTACGTCAGTTTGCCCTAACCTTTGCCCTCTTTTAACTTCTATTGGCCTTAGAATCGTCCCCCAGAAAACATGGCTTCAGTTCAGTTCAGTTGCTCAGTCATGTCTGCCTCTTTGTGACCCCATGAACTGCAGCACGTCAGGCCTCCCTGTCTATCACCAACTCCCGAAGTCCACCCAAACCCATGTTCATTGAGTCGGTGATGCCATCCTACCATCTTATCCTTTGTCGTTCCCTTCTCCTCCTGCCTTCAATCTTTCCCAGCATCAGGGTCTTTGCATCAGGTGGCCAAGCATGGCATATTCTCTCATTATTCAAAGTGTGTTGTTTATTTTCATGTACATTGTTTCATTCATTTTTTGGGTAATTATTTTGATCACCTTCTCTCTGTCAACTACTGTTCTCAGTTGCTAGAGATGTAGTGATGAATGAAACTGAGAAAGTCCATGCCTTCTTGGAGTTTGCATTCTGGGAAGAGCTTAAAGGCAAGAACTCTGCTTAATATGTTTTTATATTCCCTGAAGCAATTAGTACACTTTATCCCTATTACATGAAAGGTTTTAAAGTTTGTATTTGGAGCACACTTTGAAAGATAAAATAAATGACATGATAAATGAAAAACAGGGTAAGACATGAATCTGTAAAGATTATGGAACCAAGCAATTTTTAGTAGAAGGAAGTCAAGCTCTAGAGATTGAGACATCATTTATGTATCAGATAGCTGACTTTCATTTCAGGATAGGCTTCTTCTCAGGCGTGCACACGCAGCATCTGTAGACACACTGACATTGTGAGTAGGCATTTATCTGTCCTTTGTCAGGTTGAAGAGGATGGTTAGAAGAAGGTAACTGAGATAAGGAAGCTGAAGGCTCTCTTTAAGAAATTTTCTGATAAAACATACCTGTTAGTGAGTTTTGCTAGAATTACAGTAACAGAATCTGAAGAACTGCTGAGAATTATAGAGGTGGCACAGTCTTGTTTCCATCTGTTGCTATCTTGGATATGGGAAAATGAAAGTACTAAGTGTACTTCCTATTACTAACACATTTTATTTGCTTAACATATTATAGAAGGGCTCATATCCCTTTTGCACTGAACAAATAAGCTCCCACAGAGTGAATGTTACCTACTTTTGATATTTTGGTAGAGTTAGTTCTCCTTTTTGTGGGCTTTTTTTTGCGTGTATTTGAGACTTTTATGGGCTAGAGAAGGAAAAGGCTTCATTGGATCATGAAAAAGCAAGAAAGTTCCAGAAAAACATCTACTTCTGTTTTATTGACTATGCCAAATCCTTTGACTGTGTGGATCACAACAAACTGTGGAAAATTCTTCAAGAGATGGAAATATGAGACCACCTTACCTGCCTCTTGAGAAACCTGTATCCAGGTCAAGAAACAACAGTTAGAACCAGACATGGAACAATAGACGGGTTCCAAATTGGGAAAGGAGTGTGTGAAAACTGTATATTGTCACCCTGCTTATTTAACTTCTGTGCAGAGTACATCATGCGGAATGCTGTGCTAGATGACACACAAGCTTGAATCAAGATTGCTGGGAGAAATATCAATAACTTCGGATATGCAGATGATATTTGAGTCAGGGTCACAAATCCCAGATTTGTTGACTTGTTCTTGGGAAAGCAGGAAAAGGCTGTGTGTGTATGTGTACAGCAGTGTCACGCTCCACAGCTTCAGAAAGCACTTTTTTCATATCTCTGCTATTAAGGCAAAGCTCCCTGAACCTCATTTTTCTGTGTGCTCAATTGGTTTAAAATGAGGCAATCAGTATTAGAATATTTTGCTCCATTGTGGTGTTTTTTTTTTTTTTTTTTTTTTAGTTACTCATGAAATGAAAATGAAACACTCTCAAATGAAACACCCTAATGGCAGAAAGAGAAGAGGAACTAAAGAGCCTCTTGATGAAGGTGGAAGAGGAGAGTGAAAAAGCTGGCTTAAAACTCAACATTAAAAAAACTAAGATCATGGCATCGGTCCCATCACTTCAAAGCAAATAAATGGGGAAACAATGGAAACAGTGACAAACTTTATTTTCTTGGGTTCCAAAATTACTGTGGACAGTGACTGCAGCCTCAAAGTTAAAAGATGCTTGCTCCTTGGAAGAAAAGTTTTGACAAACCTAGATGGCATATTAAAAAGCAGAGACGTTATTTTGCTGACAAAGATCCATATAGTTAAAGCTATAGTTTTTCCAGTAGTCATGTATGGATGTGAGAGTTGGACTATAAAGAAGGCTGAGCACCAAAGAGTGATGTTTTTGAACTGTGGTGTTGGAGAAGACTCTTGAGAGTCTTTTGGAATACAAGGACAGTCAATCCTAAGGGAAATCAATCCTGAATATTCATTGGAAGGACTGATGCTGAGGCTGACGCTCCAATAATTTGGCCACCTGATACAAAGAGCCAACTCACTAGAAAAGACCCTAATGCTGGGAAAGATTGAAGGTGGGAGGAGAAGGGGACGACGGAGGATGAGATGGTTAAATGGCATCACTGACTCAATGGAGATGAGTTTGAGCAAACTCCAGGAGATGGTGAAGGACAGGGAAGCCTGATGTGCTGCAGTCCAAGGGGTCACAAAGAGTTGGACACAGCTGAGCGACTGAGCAACAACAAATATCTACAGAGCAAATTTTCAGAAGAGGACTTTGTCTATTCATACAGCCTTATCAAACTGTGTAAACTACTAAAGTTTGTAATATATTTTCATATCTATAAAAACTAGTCTCTTCCCATTATTGCTTCTTCCTAGAATATTCTAAAATCATGTTGGTAATTGTATTACGGTGGTATTTTCATTTTGACTGAAAATATATATATAAATTAATTTACTAAGATGCTGCCTTATGACTCTGAATCTTCTATTCAAGAACAAGTAGTTTTCTTTTTAAGCTTTTTTAGGTGTTTCACTAGCATTTAAAATGTTTCATTTCTAAGTTTATTTGTAGAAACTACCTTTTTCTGTTTCTTTTATAAATGAAGTCTTTTCCTTCATTATATTTTCTATTATTTTATTTGTATGTGTGTATATAAAGAAAGCTATAGGGTTTTGTCTAGCAAATGTTTAGTCAGTTCAACGAGTTATTACTTCTAATACCTTGTCAACCTAGTCTCTTAAATTTTCCAAATAAACAATCACATCATTTGCAAATGATGAGACTTTTTACTTCTTTCTGATTCTTGTATCTTTTTTTCTTCTCTTGTATAATTTTATTGGATTAAAAAAAAATCCCAGAATGATATTAAATAGTATGTTTGAGTCTAACTTTGTTGGGAATCCTCTAGTATTACACCATTAAATGTGCATTAGCCTATGAGTTGAAAAAGAAATGATATTTTTATCTTCATAAGGAATTTTCTATTGATTCCTGTTTTTAAAAGATTTTGTCATAAATCCATATGGAGCTTTAGCTGAAGCCTTTTCAGCATGTATAGAGATGATCAGATTGTTTTTCTTAAATCACTGTAAGCTCTACAGATGATTCTGATACTGACGTTTGAGACCTGCTGCTCCAGGTTATCACTCCTCTGTTTCTAGACTGACTTTAAAGCTGATCCCATCCTCTTGTTCTGTGTTTTTGTTTGCAATTAAATAGATAAAAAAATTACTTCAGAGTCCAGAAGGTTTGCCTAACGTTTGAACCCCCTGTTGGGCTTCCCAGGTGGTGGTAGTGTTAAAGAACTTGCCTGCCAATGCAGGAGATGCAAAAGACTAGGGTCCCATCGCTGGGTCAGAAAGATCCCCTGAAAGAGGAAACGGCAACCTCCTCCAGTATTCTTGCCTGGGAAATCCCACAGAAAGAGGAGCCTGGTGGGCCACAGTCCCTAGGGTTGCAGAGTCAGATACCACCGAAGCAACTGAGCATGCAATCAGGAACCCACTATGTTGGTGACCAGTGCATTCTACGCTGGTTAAGGAGGACTGGTAAACTGTTTTGAGATTTCAGAATGAAAGACACATTGATAGTTTTACTAATTATATTTTCCATTTCAAATATCTCTGATTCTATGATTATGACTAGTACAACTTGTGTTATTGATTTCAATGGAATAAAATGTAATTTAGCATCTGCTGCACTTAAGGCACTGTGATGGGCTCATCAGGGGTTACAAAGATGAGTAAAGTGAAGTCTGCCTTAGGAAGCTCAAGATATGCAGATGAGAGGTAAACACTTTCCAGTCATCAAGATATAAGACAAAGCCTGCTCTCTCATTGGGTCAGTCACTCTGTTTAAGTATTAAGACACAAGCAGCCAACTCAAGGTGAGGACATCTGAGAAAGCTTTTTATAAAGGAGGTGGTGGATGGGCTTTGGTTTAGCAAATGAAATGCAAGTGAAGAAAAACAGCTAAAGAGGGCATTCTAGGTATGAAAAGCGGGGAGGACACAGTCAAAGGCATAGAAGTAGGAAAGATATGTCCAGGCAAATGTAGTTACCTGGTGTGATGAATGGGAAGAGGCCAACAGAACATTTCAGAAGTCATTGCACTGGGGCAGAAGGGGCAGTGAATGGGACATAGCCTCTAAACAGACTTGTGAGGTGTGGGGCAAGGTTCTATTTGTTGGTTTGACTGGTGGTTACAGGGGTACTTGCCACATAATAATTAGTTAAGGCATGTATTTATTTCATGGTTTTCTCTCTCGGTGTTTTATTTTACAATAAAAAGAGTTTTCTGTTTGTTTGTTTCTCTTTCAAAGGCTTCTTGGTGATTCCAGAGAAAGGGAAAGAGGTAGTCCCGGGCTGAATGAGAATGGAAAATGGTGAACAAATAGGGAACCCATTCTAGAGAAGCTACTGGGAGTGGGAAATAAACTGGAAGAGTAGTCATAGACAGCAGTCTGGAACATGCTACACTGGAGGTGGTTGTAGAACATAAATATGTATTTGCTTTGTGACAGTAAGTAACACATGGTGAAGAATAAAGGTTCAAATCTCAGGAAAATGTGCTAGAGGATTTGGAGATCAAAATCAAGATAAGAGTAGAACTATGGGAACTGGAGAATCAGAAGAGAAGATGGCCAAGGATACAACCTTGGGAAATGACTATGTTTCAGGAGCAGAGTCATGGGGAACCTGGAAGGGATACTGAGAAAGGACTGGAGACAAGAAGCCTGGTTCAGGGTGGGACCGTGCAAGGTGGGAAGCAAGTCCAGGAGAGAATTTCAAGGAGAGGGTGATTAGCAGTGTCAGCTGCTGAAGATTGCTGGAGCTCAAGCAAACTGCAGAGCAGTTCCAGTGACTGTTGTGAGAAAGGTCGTATTGCCAGGGCAGGTGAAGTAATGAGAATAGGCTATTCCTGTAAAATGTTGATGGCAAAGGGAAAGAGAAATAGGATGTGGACTAGAAGGAAGCAGAGTTGCTGGGAGAGGTGGGCATGTTGGCAGGCATGGCACAACAGCTGAGGAAGAAGAAATGAATGTGATGGGCCCAGCATTGGATGGGATAAGGGCCTAGAGTAGTACTTCTCAAAGTAAAGCCCCCAGACCAGCAGCCTCAGCATCACTTGGAAATTTGTTTGAAATGCAGATTCTTAAGCATCTCAGTTTGTTTCACTTCAGACACACTGAATCAGAAACTCTGGCATTGAAACCCAGTGATCTGTATTTTAACAGACTTTCTGAGGATTCTGATACACATCCAAGTTTGCAAACCTCTGCACTCAGAGGAAAGAGGAGGAGTGATATTATCCTGCACGCAGGTTGGGAGTGGATTCTCTTTGAAAGGATGAGTGACCCTACTTCCTTTGTGACAAGAGAGAGAAAAGATAAAGAAGAGGGAAAAGATGAAGAAGAGGAAAAAGATGGTATCAGCTAATCTCAGGCTCTCAGTAAGGTCATCTACTGAGAAATTTTTTTCAGTGTGAATTTTTGATCACAGGGTGAGAGTCCTGTTAGAAATTGACTTGGCTCTGCATTTCAGGTTGAAACTCCAACCTCAAAGCCAGAATGAAAAGACATAAGTTAGTGCAAGAGTAAGGGAAGGGAAACTAATATTTATTGAGCACCCATAATACACTTGTATTACTCTATCTCGTTCAATTCATTATCATCATGGAATGCCACTATTACTGTCCCTTTTTTTATATTTGAGGGCAGTGATATTCAGAGCATCACTCAGCCTGACTGGCTTGTGAGGGAGCTAGTATTTGAACTCAGAGCTTCTGAGCTATGAAGTCCAGTATTCTTTCTATTGTACTATACTGTTAGACTCAACAGGTTTGACATGCTTATAAATATTAAGATTGTTAAAGCATGTGTCCTGTAATGATTATTGATTTTCTGTTTCTATCTATAAAATGGTACTTTGCTTTGTAATTCATTTCAAACAGAATATTTTGATATTATGATGAAATAAAATGGAGACACATACATTTTACTTTAGTGTCAATTACAAGTAACGCATTGACATGTTTTGGGTGTTTGATAAAACCATCTTTACATGTCTTTACCTATGATTGTTATACCTTAAATTGTAAGCTCATATAGGCAAGGGACCTAGTTATATGTATGTATATATACCCTGCTGTCTTTCAGAAAGCATTTCTTTTTAAATTTTTAACTGTTTCATTGTGGTAAAATTGAAATCCAATAAACTGTATGTATAATTTTATAAGTTTTGAAATTTTTATACACCCCTGAAACCATCACCATAATTGAAATACTGATCATGTCTTATCAGCCCCTCCTTTCTGACCCTTGAAGTTCCCTCCCTCTCCAGGAAACCACTGATTTGCTCTCTTTTATTATATATTAGTTTATATTTTCCAAAGTTTTAAATAAATGAGATCATTCAGTATGTGCTTTTCCCCTCAGTGTCCTTTCAGTCCGCAAAATTATTTTGAGATCACCTGTGTTGTTGCATGTATCAATAGTTCTTTCCACTTTATTTCTGAGTAGTCTCCCACTGTATGGCTATACCTCAATTTTTTTAATCCTTTCACCCACTGATGAACTCTGAGTTGTTGCCAGTCTGGGGCCGTTACAAGTAAACCTGTTATGAACACTTATGCACATGTATGGTTAGATGGATGTATGTTTTGCATGGGTATATCCTTTCACTTCTCTAGAATAAACACCTAGAACTGGAACAGCTAGCTCTTAGACAGGCATAGATTTAACTTTTAAAGGGAGCTGCCAAAATGTTTTCCAAAGTGGTTGTATCTTATATTCCCCTCAGTGGCGTCAGAGAGTTCCATTTGTTCACATTGTCATCACCTCCCAGTGTAGTCAGTCTTTTAAATTATAGCCCTTCTAACACATATATAGTGATAATCTCATTAGGGTTTTAATTTGAATTTCCCTGATGACTAATGATGTTGGGTATCTTTTCATGTGCTTATTTGCCACTTATGTATCTTATTTGGTGAAGTATCTATTCAAATGCCTTACTTACTTTTTTTAAAAATTGGGTTGCTTGTTTTCTTATTGTTAACATACCCGGAGTTCTTTATATGTTCTGGATATAAGCTCTTTATCAAATACATGATTTGCAAAAATATATGCTATTTTCTCCCAGCCTGTAGCCTGTCTTTCCATTCTCCTCCTGGCATCTTTCAAAGTGCAGAAATTTTTAATTTTAATAAAGTCTAATTTACCAATGTTTTCTTTTATGGATCATGCATCTTGTATCATATCTAAGAAATCTTTTCTTAAGCTAAGGTTACAAAGATTTTCTCTAGTATTTTCATCTACAAGGTTTATAATTTTAGGTTTAACATTTAGGCTTCTGATCCATTTTAAGTTGACCCATTTCACATCCATATGATGTGAGATTTGGATTTAAGGTTTTTAAATATGGATATCTAATTATTAAAGCACTATTTGTTGAAAATACCCTCTTTGTCCACTGAAATACTATTTCATATTTTATGCTATTATAAATGGTATTTTAAAAAATATTATTGTAAATGGTATGGAATTAGAAATTCAAAATTTCAATTATTTTGTTGTTTGTATAAATACAATGAAATTTTGTATATTGATCTTGTATCCCATAATTGTTTTAAACTCACTTATTAGTTCTTCTTACTTTTCTATTTCATTGGATAGTCTACATATATGATCATACTGCCCACTAGTAAAGACAATTTTACTTCTTCCTTTCCACTCTTGATGCCTTTTTTGCCTTGCCTTATTGCACTGGCTAGAATCTCTAGTGCAGTATTGAATAGTGAGATAAAACATCATTTTCATGTTGCTGATGTTAGGTAGAAAGCATCTAGTCTTTCACCATTAAGTATGATGTTGGTTGTTGGTTGGTTGGTTGCTTAGTCATGGATGACTCTTTTGTGGCCCCACAGACTGTAGCCCACCAGGCTCCTCTGTCCATGGGATTTCCAAGGCAAGGATACTGGAGTGGGTTGCCATTTTTGTCTCCTGGAATCTTCCCAACCCAGGGACTGAACCTGCATCTCCTACATTGTAGGCAGATTTTTTACTGCTGAGCTGCTGGGGAAGCCCAAATGTGATATGATGCTAGCTACAGATTTTTCATGGATAATCTTCTTCAGGTTAAGAAAGTTCCCTTCTTTTCTTTGGTTGCTGAGAATTTTCATCAGAAATAGATATTCAACTTTGTCTAGAAATAGATATTCAACTTTGCAGTGGATTTTCTGTAATTATTGAAATTTTCACATTTTTCTAGTTCATATATATGATGAATTATATTGATTAATTTTAAAATATGAAACCATGTTTTAAACTTTAAACCATAAACTTTCTTTCATTCCCTCACTTGATCAACCTGACTTGATCATGATGTATATATGATATAGTTATTTTGGTGGTTGCTTTAGGTTTTATAGTACAATCTATCCTTAAATGACATACCACTTCATCTATACTATAAAAACTTCATAAAAGTATACTTTTATTACTCCCTTCCCAGTCTTACGCTATTATTATTCTCTATTTTATTTATTCATATATTATAAACCCTACAATACTTATTTGTTTAACCAGTCAACTATATTTTTAAGACAGTTAATAATAAGAAAAGAATCATATATTTACTCAGATAGTTATAATTTATAGTTCTCATCCTTCCTTTCTATAGATCCATATTTTGGATCCGGTATTGATTTTTCTTCTACCTAAAAGACTTTCTTTACACTTTTTGTAGTACTGATCTGCTGGTGATTAATTCTTGCAGCTTTTGTATGTCTGAAAACATCTATTTCACCTTAAACATATATATATATATATATATATATATATTGTAACTGGCCATGCAATAGGTTGGCCATACAAAAGGTTGGCCTCCTTTTTCCCTTTTAGTACTTTAAAGATGTTACTCCACTGTCTCCTGACTTGCATATTCCTCAAAAGAAATATACTATCATCCATATCTTTCTTTGAATAATGTGTCTTTTCCTCTGGGTGCTTTTCAGATTTTCTGTTTATCACTGTTTTCAGACAGTTTGGTTGGATGTACTATATGCCTTGTAGTTTTCATTATGTTTCTTGCACTTGGAGTTTGTTGAAATTTCTTGATCTGTGGGTTAATAGTTTTTATTAAATTTGAAAATATTTTAGCCATTATTTCTTCAGATATTTTTTTCTGTCTCCCCCTCTTTTGTCCTTTGGGGACTCCAATAACACATATATTAGGACACAAATTTGCTTCACAGCTCACTTGCTGATATTCTTTTGTTTTATTTCTATTTTTTTTTCTCTTTATATTTCCATTTTGGATAGTATCCATTGCTTTGTCTTCAGGTTCACTGATTTTTTTCTCCTGAAATGTCTAATTTGCTTTGAATTCCGTTCAACATATTTTCTTCTCAGACATTGTAGTCTTCCTCATTAGAAGTACTTTCAAAGTATCCTTTGTGTCTCTACTTACCTTTTAATACAGTAAATATCATTATGATACCTAGTTTAATACCTTTGTGAATTCTAACATCTGTGTCAAGTTCAATTATTCAGTTTTCCTCCTCATTATGAGCTTTATTATTTGACTTTTTGCATGTCTGGTAATCTTTGATTGTATACCAAGTATTTTGAATTTTACCTTTTTAGTATCTGAATGTTTTTATGTTTCTATAAATGATTCTGTTTGGTTCTGGGTCACAGTTACATTATTTTGAAATAATTTGATCCTTTTGAGTATCACTGTTAAGATTTATTCGGCAGAACCAAAGCAGCATTTAGTCTAGAGCTAGTTATTCTCCACTGCTGAGACAAGATCCATGTGAGAACTCTCCTCAGTGCCCTGCGGATTATGAGGCTCTGTAGTCTGGCTGGTAAGAACAGCTACACTTCCTGGCCCAGTGTGAGCAATGGCCGGTCCCCTCCAATCTTCTCAGGTGGTTCTTTTCCAGCCTCAAGTAGTGTCCTCATACACGTGCTCCAGTCAGTGCTCTGCAGAATACTTCTCAGGGGGCCTATCCATAGATTGTCTCTCTGTGCAGCACTCTCCTATCTGATACTTGATACTGGAAACGATACCTGTCTTGGTTTCCTCAGATTCTTAGCACCCTCTCCTTAGCTCAGATAATCCACCTAGTTCCAGCTCAGTTTACCCTCCTGGTACTGTGGCCTGGAAACTCTCTCAAGACAGTAGAATGGGGCAATGGTAGGGCTCATTTTATTTTTACCCCGCGCTTAAGGATCACCATCATTTGTTGCTGACTCTTAGTGTCTTAGAAACTATTATTTATATATTTCAAATAAATAAAACTATTATTTTATATTTTATAAAATATAAAACTATTATATATATATATATATATATACACACACATATATGTTTTTAGTTGTTTTGGGCAGTAGGGTAAACAAGGTACTTGTAAGTCCATTGTTACCTAAACTAGAAATCCTGAGAAAGCATTTTAAGTGGCCTCCATGTCTACCTAATCTACACATTCTATTTAAAGAACAACTTAATATAGGAACCTCTGTTTCTTGAGTGTCTTCTATATGCCAGACACTCTGCTAGGTATATTCATACACAGTTCATTCAAATGGCGTGTTTACTGAGCAGCTGTTATGTGTCACGGACTGTTCTAGGCAGTGAAACTACATCATGGTACAAAACAGATTTTAGAAATCTCTTTCCCTAGGATGCTTATCTTCTACTGGAGAAAAAGAATTTTAAAAATTAATGATTTAGTTATATAGCGTATTAAAGGATAATAATTGCTATTTAAAAAATGAAGAGCAGGTTAAGGGGGTTCAGGAAAGCTGCAGTAGAAATGAATGATTGCAGCTTTAAGTAGAATGATCAGTGTAAGCCACTCTGAGAAGGTATGACGTTCAAGCAAAGACTGGAAGGAGGTAAGGGAACAAGCCCTAGGGATGTCTGGAGGAAGAGCATCACACTGAGGAAGCAGCCAATTTAAAGGCCCTAAGGGAGAAGTATATCCCTAGTGTTTTCAAGAAATCATAAAGAGATTGGTGTTGGTAGAGCAGAGGGAGTAAGGGGGAGAGTAATGGGAGCTGAGGTCAGAATGGTACCTAGATTGCATAGGGTCTTATAGTTCAATGTAAAGACTGTGGCTTTTACTCTGTGTGAAGAGAGGAGCCATACAGTTCAGTTCAGTCGCTGAGTCGTGTCCGACTCTTTGCAACCCCATGAATCGCAGCACACCAGGCCTCCCTGTCCATCACCAACTCCCGGAGTTCACTCACATTCATGTCCATCGAGTCAGTGATGCCATCCAGCCATCTCATCCTCTGTCGTCCCCTTCTCCTCCTGCCTCCAATCCCTCCCAGCATCAGAATCTTTTCCAATGAGTCAACTCTTCGCATGAGGTGGCCAAAGTACTGGAGTTTCAGCTTTAGCATCATTCCTTCCAAAGAACACCCAGGGCTGATCTCCTTCAGAATGGACTGGTTGGATCTCCTTGCAGTCCAAGGGACTCGCAAGAGTCTTCTCCAACACCACAGTTCAAAAGCATCAATTCTTTGGCATTCAGCCTTCTTCACAGTCCAACTCTCACATCCATACATGACCACAGGAAAAACCATAGCCTTGACTAGACGGACCTTTGTTGGCAAAGTAATGTCTCTGCTTTTCAATATGCTATCTAGGTTGGTCATAACTTTTCTTCCAAGGAGTAAGCGTCTTTTAATTTCATGGCTGCAGTCACCATCTGCAGTGATTTTGGAGCCCCAAAAAATAAAGTCTGACACTGTTTCCACTGTTTCCCCATCTATTTCCCATGAAGTGGTGGGACCGGATGCCATGATCTTTGTTTTCTGAATGTTGAGCTTTAAGCCATTAGAAGGTAGTAAATAGAGAAGGTCATGATTTCGTATCCATTTTAAAAGGATCTCTCTGGCTGCTCCCTTGAGCAGGAAATGTAGGATTATAGTAGGAAAACCAATTAGGAGACTACACAGTAATTCAGATTAGAGAAGATGGTAGTTTAGACCAGGATGGGAGCAGTGGAAATAGAGAACATTTGGATTTTGACATATTTCAGAAGTGGAACTAACTGCATTTCCTGGCATATTCAACATGGGATGTAAAAAAAGTAAAAGTCAAGGCTTTTGGTCTGAGAATTAACAAGAGAGAAAGACAGTGAATGCTATGAATTTGGGGAAAGATGATGAGGAATTCACTATTGGAGATACTGAGTTTGAGATGTCTATTAGACACCCAAGTGGCAATATTAAAATAGGAAGTTGGATATATGAGTCTGGAGCTAATGGGAATGGTACAGACTGGTAGGTTAAATAAGATGAAAAGTAAAAACTGAGCTGAATTTAACAATGTGGAGATCTTTGGTGAATTTTACAAGAGCATTTTTGGTGAAACAGTGGAGACAAAAGCCTGACTGGGAGAAGAGAAATTGAAAATAGAGTTTAAACAACTTTTTCATGTAGTTTTGCTACAGAGATGTAAGAGGGAATTGGAGCAATAACCAGAAGGGAGGGTAGAGTGAAGAGAGGATATTTTAAGAGGGGGGAAATAGCTGCTTGAATGTTTGAATACTGATGGAAGTAATCCAGTAGAGAGGAAAGAACTCTGATAATATAGGAAAGAGAAGGAAGAATTGTTAGAACTATGCTGTAGGATAAATGAAAGGGGAATGGCCCTCGTCTTTAAGAGGAAGTATTGGCTTTAGATAAGAGTATGGCTAATTCATCCATGATAATAGATAGGATAGATTATGCAGGTGCAGATGCTGCTAGGAATATAAGTTCTCATCTGATTGCTGCAATTTTGACAGGAAAGTAGGAAGCAAGGCCATCAGCTGAAAGTAAGGATAAAGAAGGAAATGTTAGAATTTTGAAAAGAGTGAAGTTGGTGCAAAATAATGAGGTAGGAGACTGGGAGAATAAATGGGGAAGGGAAGTGAAAAAACAACTGCCAAACATAAAGAATCCGCTTGTGGTTCATGGTCACAATTTTGTGTGTGTGTGTGTGTGTGTGATGTGTATCTTTTATGTTTTTTGGTTTTTTGGCCACAAGGCATGTGGGACCTAAGGGGGAAGGGAAGTGAAAAAACAACTGCCAAACATAAAGAATCCGCTTGTGGTTCATGGTCACAATTTTGTGTGTGTGTGTGTGTGTGTGTGATGTGTATCTTTTATGTTTTTTGGTTTTTTGGCCACAAGGCATGTGGGACCTAAGCTTCCCAACCAGGTATTGAACGTGTACACCCTGCATTGGAAGGCAGAGTCTTAACTACTGGACCACCAGGGAAGTCTCCATGGTCATGAATTTAAAGCAAAGCCAGTCAGGATGCCCGTGTGTTTCTCCAACCACATTCAGCTGCACAGATGCAGTCTTGGAGCAGGCGGAGAGCTGGATTTAACAAATATGAGAATGCAAGAGAGGGACGAGATAGCAAAGGGTGTGCACCAGGGAGTAGTTACGATGGTTAGCTACAGGGCCTGGCTGGGCAAGTAGGGAAGATAAACATGAAGGAGAAGGACTAGTGACCAAGTAAGAAGATTAGCAGATTATAGACCAGTAAAACTGAAGACTGTGTGGATCACAATAAACTGGAAAATTCTGAAAGAGATGGGAATACCAGACCACCTGACCTGCCTCTTGACAAACCTGTATGCAGGTCAGGAAGCAACAGTTAGAACTGGAATAGAACAACAGACAGGTTCCAAATAGGAAAAGGAGTATGTCAAGGCTGTATATTGTCACCCTTCTTATTTAACTTATATGCAGAGTACATCATGAGAAACGCTGGGCTGGAAGAAGCACAGCTGGAATCAAGATAGCTGGGAAAAATATCAATAATCTCAGATATGCAGATGATACCACCCTTATGGCAGAAAGTGAAGAACAACTAAAGAGCCACTTGATAAAGTGAAAGAGAGTGAAAAAGTTGGCTTAAAGCTCAACATTCAGAAAACGAAGATCATGGCATCTGGTCCCATCACTTCATGGCAAATAGATGGGGAAACAGTGGAAACAGTGTCAGACTTTATTTTTTTGGGCTCCAGAATCACTGCAGATAATGACTGCAGCCATGAAATTAAAAGATGCTTTCTCCTTGGAAGGAAAGTTATGACCAACTTAGATAGCATATTCAAAAGCAGAGACATTACTTTGTCAACAAAGGTCTATCTAGTCAAGGCTATCATTTTTCCAGTAGTCGTGTATGAATGTGAGAGTTGGACTATAAAGAAAGCTGAGC
Source organism: Bubalus bubalis (assembly GCF_019923935.1). NCBI lineage: Eukaryota > Metazoa > Chordata > Mammalia > Artiodactyla > Bovidae > Bubalus > Bubalus bubalis. The sequence continues at coordinate 26,656,880 of NC_059168.1, forward strand.
ACTAAAGAGTTGATGCTTTTGAACTGTGGTGTTGGAGAAGACTCTTGAGAGTCCCTTGGACTGCAAGGAAATCCAACCAGTCCATCCTAAAGAAATCAGTCCTGGGTGTTCATTGGAAGGACTGATGTTGAAGCTGAAACTCCAATATTTTGGCCACCTGATGTGAAGAGCTGACTCATTTGAAAAGACCCTGATGTTGGGAAAGATTGAAGGCAGGAGGAGAAAGGGATGACAGAGGATGAGATGGTTGGATGGCATCACCGACTCAATGGACGTGAGTTTGGGTAATCTCCGGGAGTTGGTGATAGACAGGGAGGCCTGTTGTGTTGCGGTTCATGGGGTCACAAAGAGTCAGACACGAGTGAGTGACTGAACTGAACTGAAGATTGAAGAATGGTTTGAATCAGAGTCCTTACTAGAAGAGGTGAACTGTGAGAAGTGGGGCTGTTGGAGAGTAGTTCAGTGCTGCAGTTATTGGTAAAGACAAGGACTGAGAGCCGGGCTACTTAATGAGGAGGCCAAAGCCTGGTATCAGTTTGCAAACTATACATGACTGAGTGCAAGGAGGTAAGTTCAGAAATGGAAGGAAATGTTTAGAAACACAGGAAACGTTTAGAAACACTACTGTGCCGTCCAAGCCTATGATCAGTGGACTTGTATTCAGAATGTCTTTGCTTTTTTAAAATCTCATTTGTCTATTCATTTGTTATTGTACTTTACAAAAGTAATGATCTGCAACAGATTGGCTATAAACAATAACAAAAAATCTGGTCCTGCCTCACAGCTAAAGCACTGCTCTAGTGTACATGACTGTCATCTGAGTGTCAGAGGAGAAGGAGGGCAAGACCATCTGAGTTGGAAGGACCAGCTCCTTGAATATTGAAATCTGTCATCTATAGCCTTCCCAGAGAGAAGCCACTTGAGGCCGCCATTCCCAGAGGCACCCATTTCATTGTTTGCTGCGTGACCAGTAGAACTCAGAATACAGTGTGAATGGTGCCCTTACATTGTTCAAGAAGGTGGCCATTGTTATCTCCATTTTACAGATAAGACAACAAACTCAGGGAAGTGAAATAATTGCCTAAGTCACACAGCTGGTAAAGGAAGGAACCAATGTTTAAACTTAGGTATGTCTGTCATGGGCTTCCCTGGTGGCTCAGTTGGTAAAGAATCCACCTGCAATGCAGGGGGCATGGGTTCCATCCCTGGGTCAGGAAGATCCCTGGAAAAGGAAATGGCAATCCACTCCAGTATTCTTACCTGGGAAATCCCATGGACAGAGGAGCCTGGCAGGCTACAGTCCACGGGATTGTAAGAGCTGGACACAATTTAGTGACAAACCACCACCACCATGTCTGTCATGTCAAAACTGGATTCTGTCCATACTCCTCTTCCTCTCTGTTACTTGCTCACAGTTATGGGGACAGCTTAGCCATACACTTCATGAAAAGTGGGGGAAAGTGCCTTTAGGGCAATGCCTTTAGGGAATGTGTTGTGGTCCATGTGGCCAAGCTGAGCATTTCCATTTTTTTTAGAATCACAGCTTGTTACCTCTGCTGTACCAACCCACAACCCATTGCTGTTTAGATCCCTGTCTCTCTGGTTGGTCTTTGTCAAACTGAGGGGCTGAAGCACCTCAGGAATCCAATATCCAATCTCATCACAGCATTTCCTGCAGTTTCTGTTATGGTGCGTTAGTCATTACACATGTATTAGAAGGATCTTCTAAATGATGGTTCATGAATGGTAAGATGATGAGTAATTTTAATACTTTTCTTTTTTTCCCCAAAATTTATGTAATGGACATGTTACTTTTATATTTTAAATTGTCTTGTTCATGTGGAAACTCTCAAAGACACTCAGGTCTCTGATGAAGGCTCACTCTCCCACTGAGCCTGAGTCCCAGCTGCACTTGGAACCCTCAGTGTTTCTAGAAAAGGTGCTGTTGGTTGCTTCCCATTCTCCCCCAGGTGTGTGGGGTCTTTGAGGAACCAATCTAGAAATGAAACAGCATTAAGATCTTAAGGGTTTCCTGGTTTCCTCCATTTCTCAGCTCTCCAATAGGCCTGGGCAAGTACAACACTACAGTGAATGTATAAAGCTCAGACATGTGTCACAGGACCTGTGAACAGAGAGGTTATCTGCTTCTTCTGGAAAACCCTCTGTGGCGCTCTGCGTCTGTATGCTGACATAACTCACAGGGCGCAGCATCTGACATACAGGTTTACGATGCCAAGGCTGCCCCTGTGAAGCATGGCTTGTGGCACATAGCAGGGCCTGCTGCATAGTAGGTGCCCACCAAGGATGAGCCAAATGAGTGAATGAATAGCTGATGTTCAGTCTGTACAGGTATTTTCATGGTGATGTGGTTAATCTTTCTACCTTAAAAAAGTTACCAGCATAGATATATATTAATGTATTAATATTTGAAAAGAATGTTAGGACTTACAAGGGAAGATCTAGAAGAAATAAAGAACCCACCAAGATAAGCAAATATAACTTGCCAGAGTAGGCTATGCTCATACAGTTTAGTTTTAAATAATAATGAAAATAGATAATAGGAGCAGAATTTCACTTTGAAAAGTAATACTACAAATCACAGTTGATGAGGTGGGAAGAGGAGTCATTAAATACTTTAATATGATAAAAAGCTAATCATCACAGTTATTAATTGAGAGTAACAACATCTCTGGTTGGCATCATAAGAATAACTAGAATTTTCAAATACATGTTATTAATTATTGTTATTACGTGAGGCTTAAAACCTCTTCTTCTTTTAGAGACTAAAAGTCCGGAAAGGTGAATTTTAAAATATGCCTGAAAACTGAGAACTCCCAAAGGAAACTTGGTATTCTTTTCTAACATCTTGCCAAAGTATTCATCAATAAGAAATGCAGTTGATATGCCAAGCACTAAGTTTCACATCATTTATTTTATATTTTAGATTTACTTACTTATTTTGGCTGTGCTAGGTCTTCGTTTTTGTGTGGGCTTTCTCTGGTTGCAGCAAGCAGGTCTGCCTTAGTTGCAGTTCACAGGCTTCTCGTTTCCATGGCTTCTCCTGATGGAAACCACGGGCTCTAGGCTGGCGAGCTTCAGTAGTTGTGGTACATGGGCTTAGTTGCCCCACAGCTTGTGGGATCTTCCTGGACCAGGGATCGAATCTGTGTCCTCTGCCTTGCAAGGAGGATTTTTAACCATGTAAATCATTTATTTTGTATAAGTTTGTATTCCAGTAGATGGGGAGCACTTTGATTTCATTATGTACTTTCATTGATGTTAAGAGTCTGGACTCATTCTAATGATGCTGGTCAAGATACGATATTTTTCCCTAGTATGTCTACACAAGCCTATAAGAACTAGCAAAAACCTAACTATTGTATTTGAATAGAGAATTCTTCCTCTCCTAGATTTGAAGACTAAATAAAATATGGAACAGACAGTTACATCCCTAGCTTTCTTTTTATTATGCCTTTTGAAATAATTTGTATATACCTTTTAAATAATTTCAAGTGCCACAAAAATAATGTTAATAGCTCAAAATCAAAAGTTAAAAAAAAAAAAACCTAAGTATAATTTTTAAAATCTTTTTCTTCTCAAGCGTTTTACGATGGGATAATGAGACAGATGTCTCTCAACTGGAAGGACATTTTGACATTGTTATGTGTGCTGACTGGTAAGTACATAAAAATCACAAAACTCCTGTTAGAAAAAAAAAATAGCTTTGCTGGAGTAATTGGGCTGTGCTGCTCTGCTGACGGTGAAGCAGAGTCAACAAATGAGGCACAAAGCCGCCTTAACCTCCACAAATTAATATTCATCTCCATGTGACAGTTATAAGGTAGTCTTCTATCACACAGTAACTTCTACCACATTATTTCCCAAAGATTGATTTTGAGAAGCATTTCCATTTTCTGGAATTGCCTCTGTTTCATGCTTGACGTATCAGTAAATGGACGACTTAGGCAAATTGCAAATAATTATGGCTCGGGGAGGAATAGTCTGGAGAAAAAGGAGTTTATCAACACAAACAGCTCAATTAGCTTACTTCTTAGGAGAGATCTGACTATTGATATAAGGGAATATATAGATGTATGTGTGTGTGCACACATATACACTCCAGCATATAAACATATCTGTGGGATATCTTTAGGGAAATAGCTTTTCTTAAAATGTATATTTGCTATCTAGTATTTCCAATGTCTTCAATTATGATATTTAATTACACTTAAAACAAGAATTATAAAATTCCATTTTATTGTTATGCAAATAATAATAGTAAAATCTGTCAGATGCCTTTTAAAAATAATTTACATTAGATATTTTGTCTTCCCTTTTAGCCCAATCTACTTATTATTAATGAAAGTCTCATCCCTAAGTTACAGGATAAATATGTATCAAACCTTAATAATGATTTCAACTAATCTTATGTGTTTTCTTCATGTGTTGAATAATTATTTCAGCATTTGAGAAACATGACAATTCACAATTTTTCCTGTTAAGAGTAAGATCTTATTTGTAGTTTAATAATGATTTTTTAAATGACACTATGAATTTGAAAACACAAGTTCTGATTCTAAAGGAATTCTCTTCTATTGATAAACCCAAACACAAGATCCATAACCTAGAGAAGATTTTCCTTATGTGAGAGTTGAATGAATGGAATGTAATCTCCAGGAAGTCTTTATTTAAAATTATTATTATTTAATAAGATTTTTAGTGAGTAAACTTTCTGCCTAAATCCCTGAAATTAGATTTGTTTTCTGTTTTCTCCAGAAAAACACTTCTCAGTGAAAATTAAATATTTTCTTCCATTCTTAGTTGAGTTTTTTATGGCCATTTAGTCTCTCTGCACCCAATTTCAGAAAGCCTTTTTCCAGAAAAAGGGAGAACCAGATTTCTGACTAATCATTGATATTGTGTCTCAATATTACAGCCCTCATCTAATCAAAAATAAGGAGCTAAAACCTCACCATATGATTTGAGCAAGTAATTTAGTAAATGCCTTTCCTCACCAAATATGAGAAAGGATCCTCCAGGTTTCATTGCACAGATGAAGATAATGCTGGCAGGATTAGATCAGATTAAGTATGAAAGTCAGATCAGAGAGCAGCGGAGAGAGGGAAGGAGGGCAGGATCTTCTTGGAGATTTAGACGAGGGTCGCCCACTGATGGGCTCTGATTATGTGGGGAAAGTCAGGTCTGGCCAAGAGATTTCAAGTTAAATGTGTCCTTTGCACAAATATCAAAACAGCCTGGCTTTGTCATACCTTGTGTTACGACACTCACACCATGTCATCCTATTTGTACCAGAGAGACAAGCCCAGGAAGTAAGATTCAAGCTCTTTTCTGATTAATGGTCTCAGGTTAAAAATAGCCACACAACATGTTTGAAAAATAGTCTTTTTTCCCTAGCCAGCAAGAGGATCCCGTACAACCAACATACATAATGCATATTCAGTTAAGGCTTTCATTCCAAATACTTAACAATAATATGATGTAATACGTACATACATACACACACATACCATATACATACACACACAGCTAGTAACTATTGAGAATTTATGTATTCAGATGAACCAAATACACCAAGTTTCATTTTCTAAATGGTTTTTTTCTATGCATGAATTGTTTTTTTCCCCTCCTGGTGTCCTCAGTGCTGGAATGTCAGGCTGTTTATAATTTCCCGTTTGTAAATGTGAAACATTAAGCTGCTCTCACTGCAATGCTGATATTATTTCCAAAAGAAATGCTTTGGAAGTGGTCTGTCTTCATACTCACAGAGATGGGTACGCTGTTTAGAAACTTAAAAAGTACAGTGATGTTCATAATATACATGTTGTGCCTATAGCAGGGAAGCCCAGGACTCCAGGAGTTCTTTATGTCTTGTAGGGTTGCTGTTTCTCTGTCAGAGTTATTACACAGACGCTGCTTCTAGGGACAGGCAGGCAGGCAGACCGGGCTTTTTTTTTTTTTTTTGAAGAATGTCACAGGAGGAAAAGAAAGCTCTCTTTAGTCACTACCTCTAAGATGAAACCTGAAATAGTCGTTGCCAGAAATAGGTGCCACACATAAATAAATGACGTTAAGTCTCACACCATCCTCAAGTCATTGTCAGTCAATGAGATCTGGATTAGGCCACAGGAATATGAAGCAAGAGTTGGAGTTCAAATATTAGGTACATGGATTAAATTCTTACTGAAGCATTTCCAGCAAGGGTGGCATTGTCTGATTCCCTGAATAGCTAACCAGTGGTACCGCTTGATCCCATTTACATGAAAACAAGCTCTATTCACAAACCTATTCCAAACCCACATTGTGGTTCAAGTAAAATGCACATGATTACGAGTGGTGATATGTTTATGTTCTTAAATCATTCATATATTCATATATTTACATTCAAACATTCATAAACCTGTAGGCAATGGGGGGAATAACTTATTTCCCAGAAGAGACCGTCTCTTAGTTCACATCTAAATTTAGTAGCTCAACTAGATTATAAAATAAAGAGGCACACTGAAAGCTAGTCATTATTTCACCATTCAGCATTTTTGACAATGAAATATAGTTTCATGGTTCAACAGTTCCTAAGTAACTTGTAAAATGTCAACTTTGAAATAAACAGAAAGAAAAAAAATCAAGGTAACAGTCAGACCTGCAAAAGGATGCTGTTGACAAACATCAAAATATTAGAATATTTAACCGCAAGTGTAGGAAAAAAACCCTCCTATTAAGTTCCTTGGTTGATTTGTTTAATGTTGAATTTAATATAAGTTCCTTTCTGCTGGAATGCAGTCCACCCCTGTCCTTGCTGAGTTTAGAATAGCGAGTGATTGTTAATTTTAAACCTGCCTTTCCAGACTTCTGTTCAATCACAATGATCTGAGAGTCTGGTAGCAAGATGTTTTTTTTTAATCCAATGAACAATTTCATTCAGTGTTTGATGGCTTTCCAGTTTATTGTAGCTCTGCAAAAATAAAAATGATTCTGTAAATTTGAAGCAAAAAAAAAAAAAGAGTCCATACATGTGGATTCTCTAAAGGCTTGCAGAGCAAGTCTAAAATGCCACCCTTAGCTGGACGCATGGAGCTCGGTCTGTAGGATGGTGAACCACATCTGCCTGCCTGCAGCCTGAGACTTTGGGAAGAAATGCCGGAAGGTTCATCACCTCACTTGCTCTCCCAGCATTTTCACACTAGCTGTATACAGTGGATTGTTTCTATGTTCTATCCTTTTTACTTTAAATGATGACAAGTTTGGGTTTTGTGAAGAAAAATAGTTTTTCTCAAAATAGGCTCTAGGATTTCTTTGTTTTTTTTTTTTTTTCCAGATGCTCTGATCATAGATCGTTCTCAATCACAACTCATAGACTTTTCCACCTGAAAAGATCTTTAGCCCTCTCACCTCACACATGAGGAAACTCAGTCCTGGAGAAGATGGACAGATTGTCAGAGATCTGGCACCTCAGGAGTGGCGCCACACGAGATTAGAATATGGCTGACCCAGCAGTCAGTCGCTAAAGACCGAGAGAGGCTATTTGGTCTGCTGAAAGTTAAATCTAAAACAGTGAATTGGAGTACATTTCACCTTGAAAATTACACAGAGGTCTTCTTCTCTGAGAATGCTGGCAGAAATGTCTCCTTGTTCTCTGTACTAATTAATTTCCCTATGCCAGGAGATGAAGCTGCTCTGCGCTCTGCAGAAAACCCTGACTGATTCTAAGGGAGGCAATGAAAATGGCCTAGCACCTTTCCTTTGTCATACAATCTATGATTCAGATCAATGGAACAAAGCAAGCATTGATTCCACAAGTGAATTATAGAGAGGTGTGTGTATGTGTGTGTGTGTGTGTGTTTAATGGCCAAACTAGACTGGTTGTCAATGTATTTTGATCAGTAACTGAAGGGAGAGTTGAAATGGTATCTCCATCCCAATCACTGACCCACTCAACCTTTTTTTAATAGATCCACTTAAGCTACTGCTGTTCTCTGAGCCCATTAGGACTTATTTAAGGGGTGAATTTTCAGGAGATTATATATCACTCCCACTAAAGCACATTGAAATTGCTCATAGGATGTATCCTACAAAGTGTTATAAATTCTGCACCAGAGCTAACTAGAAAGGCGAGCTTGCTTGGAATAAAGACCTATTAGAGAACTATAAGAATTACTTTTGGGAAATGTGACTTGGAGTGAGGGAGTAGACAGAATTAGCTTTCAAATAACTGTGTTTTGAATGTGTGCTGTGTGTTAAGCTGCATTTTCTAGTGAGCTGTGATGTTAATATCTTTTTCACCATTGCCAATAGTAAATAGAAATAGTATTTTATAAGGCTATGTTTTTTTATTGAAGTATAGTTAATTTACAATGTCTTCTTAGTTTCAAGTACACAGCAAAGTGATTTAGATATCTGGCAGGCTGCAGTCCATAGGGTCTCACAGAGTCCAACATGACTGAAGCGACTAAGCAGCATGTGTATATGCATTCTTTTTTCAGATTCTTTTCCATTATAGTTTATTACAGCCTTCTCTGGTGACTAAGATGGTAAAGAATCTGCCTGCAATGCAGGAGACCTGGGTTCAATTCCTGGATCAGGAAGATCCCCTGGAGGAGGGAATGGCTACCCACTGCAGTATTTTTGCCTGGAGAATTCTGTGGACAGAGGAGCCTGGCAGGCTGCCTCCATGGGGCTCGCAAAGAGTCAGACACTACTGAGCAGCTAACACTTTTCCTCTTTCGTAGGTTATTACAGGATATAGAGTATAATTCCCTGTGCGACACATTAAGTCCTTGTTGTTCACCTACTTTATATATAGTAATATGTATATATTAATCCCCGGAGAAGGCAATGGCACCTCACTCCAGTACTCTTACCTGGAAAATCCCATGGATGGAGGAGCCTGGTAGGCTGCAGTCCATGGGGTCGCGAAGAGTCAGCCAGGGCTGAGCGACCTCACTTTGACTTTTCACATTCATGCATTGGAGAAGGAAATAGCAACCCACTCCAGTGTTCTTGCCTGGAGAATCCCAGGGACGGGGGAGCCTGGTGGGCTGCCATCTGTGGGGTCGCACAGAGTCGAACATGACTGAAGTGACTTAGCAGATATATTAATCCCAAACTCCTAATTTATCTCCCCTTCCCCGTATAAGGTTATGTTTTAAGCTCAGCTTTTAAGTTGTTAATTATTTATCTCTAACAGTCTTACCAACTCTTAGGATGCATGTGTATAAACTGGGAATGGTCTTTTGCTTAGTGCTACGTATCTCAACTAGCCAGGCCTCCGGTGGACTCAAGTAACTGATAGAGGTATTTAAATAGAATGCTTAATTATTAACATTTAAGGTAGTATTGTTGCTTCCCTGGTCTCAGTGGTAAAGAATATACCTGCCAAGCAGGAGACATGGGTTCAGGAAAATCCTGGGTCAGGAAAATCCACTAGAGAAGGAAATGGCAACCCACTCCAGTATTCTAAAAGGAAATCTCATGGACAGAAGAGCCTGATAGGCTACAGTCCATGGGGTTGCAAGAGAGTTGGACACAGCTTATGACTAAACAACAACAGCAAGATAGTATTAACTCACTAAAGAATAAGGTATAAAGTCCTGAAGAGAAAATTTCAAAACACTTAAATACAATTCGATTCCTTTCTTACTGGCCCTTCAGTTCAGCTCAGTTCAGTCACTCAGTCCTGTCCGACTCTTTGTGACCCCATGAATCTCAGCACGCCAGGCCTCCCTGTCCATCACCAACTCCCGGAGTTCACTCAGACTCACATCCATCGAGTCAGTGACACCATCCAGCCATCTCATCCTCTGTCGTCCCCTTCTCCTCCTGCCCCCAATCCCTCCCAGCATCAGTCTTTTCCAATGAGTCAACTCTTCGCATGAGGTGGCCAAAGTACTGGAGTTTCAGCTTCAGCATCATTCCCTCCAAAGAAATCCCAGGGCTGATGTCCTTCAGAATGGACTGGTTGGATCTCCTTGCAGTCCAAGGGACTCTCAAGAGTCTTCTCCAACACCACAGTTCAAAAGCATCAATTCTTCGGCGTTCAGCTTTCTTCACAGTCCAACTCTCACATCCATACATGACCACTGGAAAAACCATAGCCTTGACTAGACGGACCTTACTGGTTATTAACCATTAATCAATATGACTAAAAGACAAACTTCTGTAGCATTCAAATTAGACACATTTTGTGCTCTAAGATTTAAACGCATAGTTTTCTGGAACAGTAAGGAATTTTCCCATATAATAACCAGGTTATCCTGACTGATACATAGGTTTCCATTCTAGAGATAATTTCTAGTTTACCTTAAGAGGATTCTTTTTCCATTGCTCAAAGCAGCATTTTATAGAAGAAACTTCCACTAAGCATGTCATGGTGAAGCCCAAGTTCTGTCTTCTTGGAAATATTTCATAAGCCGCTCTCCCCACTCATCTTAAGTGAGAGAATTAGGAAAGAACCTGGTCTGGTGAAACATCCTGCCTGAATGCTGATTCCTCTGTAGCATGACCAGTGAAGGAGTATATATAAACAGTTTTAGAGGCATTAAAACTCACCCTACGTAAGCCCCTCCATTTCAAAGACTGTGTTGATCTGCTAGTAAAGTGAAAAGTGAAAGTTGTAGTCACTCAGTCATGTCTGACTCTTTGCAACCCCATGGACTGCAGCCTGCCAGGCTCCTCTGTCCATGGAATTCTCCAGGCAAGGATACTGGAATGGCTTGCCATTCCCTTCTCCAGGGGATCTTCCCAAACCAGGGATTGAACCCAGGTCTCCCGCATTGCAGGCGGATTCTATACTGTCTGAGCCACCAGGGAAACCCAAAATATGAAGATGGAGTTCCTGGGGATTGAACCCAGGATCTCATGCATGCTAAGCCTGTTTTCAACCACTGAGCCATACCCCCAGGCCTGCCAGTACGGGAGTAAGTGAACTATTCACTGAGCACCTTCTCTGCGTGTAAGCTGGGCCAGAGCTGCTGCTGCTGCTGCTGCTAAGTCACTTCAGTCGTGTCCAACCCTGTGCGACCCCATAGACGTCAGCCCACCAGGCTACCCCATCCCTGGGATTCTCCAGGCAAGAACACCGGAGTGGGTTGCCATTTCCTTCTCCAGTGCATGAAAGTGAAAAGTCAAACTGAAGTTGCTCAGTCATGTCCAACTCTTAGCGGACTGCAGCCTACCAGGCTCCTCCATCCATGGGATTTTCCAGGCAAGAGCACTGGAGTGGAGTGTCATTGCCTTCTCCAGGGCCAGAGCTAGTGATACAGAAATGAATACAGACTGGAAGCTCCTTGAGGATGGGAATTTTGTCTTATTCACAGCTTATCTCCATGGCCTGAAGCAGCTCCTAGTATATAGCAAGTTATGGACAAATATTGAATCCAGAGTTGCCATGGTCTTTGGGACACATTGCCTAACCCTGGTCTTTGTTTATTCCTAACTCACTGGTTGGAACTAACCTTTAGGGACTGGTGCTGTTACTAGTCACTAAAAACCATCACTACCTGAGGTCTCTTCTGCGGTCGGTGTGTAATAGGGCCAGTGGTTTGATTTTGCAGGATGGCCTCACAGCACCTCCGGTGGGCAGAGGATCCATGTTTGCAGAGACAAGTGTTGGGAGAGCTTCATCTCCACCAGATGACTCCCCCAGACAGCAACTTAGAAACTGCCCACTGCACACTAGCACATGGTCCAGTCGTGTGTGAATTTTGGCCCATCACGTGTTGATGACTTGGCTTTGATTGGATCACCCTGACCACAGTATCTTTTTTATTATTTGTATTCTAGTGAGATACTTGAATGGAAGGAAACAATTTCTGTCTTTTAGTATTGAGTAAACATATGTAATTAGCCTTGATCTCCACTAATATCATTAGACTTGAAAACCCAGTTTAATCTGGATTCTGCTCTCTTCTCAATGTCAGCCTGTTTCTGGACCAGTACAGAGCCAGCCTTGTTGATGCAATAAAGAGATTACTCCAGCCCAGGGTAAGTATGTTTCTATTTTCTCCTGAGCACTGGCTTCAGAATAATTAGTCTGTGCACAAAGATGGAAAGAGTAATGGAATGGCAGGATTAATGTCATGTAATACTTTAATACTTATTATGTCCAACTTCAATTGAGTCTTCTGATCTATCAGATTCTTTCCTAATCATAACTAGGGAACTTCTTACCCTTGGCCTTCTGATAAGGAACACAGTGGGTAGTAAAATAAATGAAACCGCTTCAAAGATAGTGTGAGATTATTTTTATCAAAGAATTTCTTGAGTCTTTTCCTTTGATAACAATATCTTCATATTAAAGTAGAAGTATGATATTGAAAGTTTTCTGTTGACTTCTGTCATTTTAAATCCCTTCAATGGTAACCTTTGTCATTGGGTATTTATTTATTGCAAAAGAATATTTTTTCTTTTTATTTCTGTTTCTAGTAAAGAAAGGGACTTCAGATGAATCTATTAAAAGTTCTTTGCTTTAAAAGGAAACCATTATTTACATATTATAAACATTAGGTCACAATGAAGCCAAGCATGGCATAAAATATTCTGCGCATTTTTACATTTATATATCCATTTATGCCTGTGAGTAAATTACAGAGTTTGTATCCACTCTTATTTTGCTGGGCTGTTATACTAAGCTAGGAGGTCCTGCAGCCTAAACAGAGAGTTAATATACATCTATTTAAAGAAAGAAAACAAGTTTAAAGCTCATACATTAAAAAAAAAAATCTTATAACTATGTAAGACTCTTGCTGTGCCATAGGAACTTAGAATAGGTTAACAGTGTTAATGTAGCCTAAGACAGAAACTCAACATTTATCTGAGAAAGGACTATAGTGTGTGTGGGTTTATGTGTGAAGTATTTTCTAAAGTTTTGTTTTTTCTTTTAAAAAAGAAGGTTTGCTCTAGTCTTCTGACCTCAGTGAGACTTATCGGCTAATACCTTTCAATCTTTCTCTTATATCTTTTCTACATTGAAGATTCCCAGAGCAATTTGATAATCATCCTTTGCCGTACACTGTGCTTTTTATTTTGTTATCTCTATATAACTCAGAAACTTTAGGCCTCTCAGAGCAGTAACCACAGCTTTGTAAGTGGTAATCAATTAAATTAAATTGGCTTCTCAATTCCCCCTGAGAGGTGGGGAGCAGCTCTAGAGGTGAGGAAGGGGCGCACTCCAAGCCGCTGATGACAGCAGTCGTGGTTGAGTGAGCAGCCCAAGTTGAGGGCAGAAGAAGGAATTGGGGGCCTCTCCATCTCCCTGTTAGCCTTGGGTGATTCTCATGAGCATTTGCAAGATCAGGATTTTCAGAAAGGACACTGAGATTCTTGGGTATAAGGCTTCTGGGAAGATCTATCATGCAAAAACACAACGCTTTCAAAGACTCCCGGATCTCACAGTGCACAGTACTTCGCTCATCACCAACACCCCCTTCAGAGCCTGTTTGTGACAAATACTCCATTTTGCTGGTTCCAGATAGGAAAAGGAGTACGTCAAGGCTGTATATTGTCACCTTGCTTATTTAACTTATATGCAGAGTACATCATGAGAAACACTGGGCTGGATGAAGCACAAGCTAGAATCAAGATGGCCAGGAGAAATATCAATAACCTCAGCTATGCAGATGACACCATCCTCATGGCAGAAAGTGAAGAACAACTAAAGAGCCTCTCGATGAAAGTGAAAGAGAATGAAAAAGTTGGCTTAAAGCTCAACATTCAGAAAACTAAGATCATGGCATCCGGTCCCATCACTTCATGGCAAATAGATGGGGAAATAGTGGAAACAGTGGCTGACTTTATTTTTTTGGGCTCCAAAATCACTACAGATGGTGATTGCAGCCATGAAATTAAAAGACGCTTACTCCTTGGAAAGAAAGTTATGACCAACCTAGATAGCATATTAAAAAGCAGAGACATTACTTTGTCAACAAAGGTCCATCTAGTCAAGGCCATGGTTTTTCCAGTAGTCATGTATGGATGTGAGAATTGGACTATAAAGAAAGCTAAGTGCCGAAGAATTGATGCTTTTGAACTGTGGTGTTGGAGAAGACTCTTGAGAGTCCCTTGGACTGCAAGGAGATCCAACTAGTCCATCCTAAAGGAAATCAGTCCTGGGTGTTCATTGGAAGGACTGACGTTGAAGCTGAAATTCCAGTACTTTGGCCACCTGATGTGAAGAGCTGACTCATTTGAAAAGACCCTGATGTTGGGAAAGATTGAGGGCAGGAGGAAAAGGGGACGACAGAGGATAAGATGGTTAGATGGCATCACCAACTCAATGGACATGAGTTTGGGTGGACTCTGGGAGTTGGTGATGGACAGGGAGGCCTGGTGTGCTGCAGTTCATGGGGTCACAAAGAGTCGGACACGACTGAGCAACTGAACTGAACTGAACTCCATTTTGTAGCAGATTTGCCTGGTTTATGTAAAAAGTGAAAGTGAAGTTGCTCAGTCGTCTCCAATTCTTTGTGACCCCATGGACTGTAGCCTACCAGGTTCCTCCATCCATGGAATTTTCCAAGCAAGAGTGCTGGAGTGGGTTGCCATTTCCTTTTCCAGAGACTCTTCCTGACCCAGGGGTCGAACCCAGGTCTCCCGCATTGCAGGCAGACACTTTCCCATCTGACCCACCAGGGAAGCTCTGCAGAAGAAGGAATTACATAGTTTACATAGGATACATAGGTTTACATAGGATCTACTGTAAATCATTCACACGATTTACAATAGAAAACTGCCCAAGCTATGAATAGACCTAAGTGGAGATTGAACTGGAACATCTAGTAGCTCTCCTGTACCCTCTATTAAACTCTGAATGATGCTCCTCCTTGTCTGAAGTATGGCTCCACACAGCAGCCTCCTCAGAGGACAGCAGCACTCCTACTGAAGCAGATGCTCACCCTTAATTGGGAGGATAAGACCCAGCCCTAGAGTGGATGGTGCTTACTTATGCTCTGTGTAGAGCTGGGGAAGCCGAATCAAAGGGGCCTGCATCATGGGCTTCCCTGGTGGCTCAGTGGTGAAGAATCCGCTTGCCAGTGCAGGAGACATGGGTTTGATCCCTGGCCCATGAAGATCCTACGTGCCACAGAGAATAACTAAGTCCACGTGCCGCAACTATTGAACCTGTGCTCTAGAGCCCGGGAGCTGCAGGTCCTGAAGCCTGGGCACTCTAGAACCCATGCTTTGCAACAGGAGAAGCCACCACAATGAGAAGCCAGTGCATTGCAACTGGAGAGTAGCCCCCACTCTCTGCAACTAGAGAAAAGCCCACGCAGCAACAAAGACCCAGCACAGCAAAAAAATAAATAAATAAACAAATAAATATTCTTAGACATCTAACTTAATTAAAACAAAAACAAAGGGGGCCACATCAAAATGCAGCATAAGAAATGAGAGGAGGGGCCCTCACTCAGGCCTCTCCTGTCCTGCAGCACTGCTTGGACTGACAAGTATTCCAGCCTAAGAGGTCAGGAGTCCACCATAAAGGGGGAAATCCCAGTCATGGATGGTACATGGACATACTGAAGTTCCCACCCAGGAATCTCACTCCACTGAGAGGTCTGGGGTGGCAGGGCCTTTGCACTCCTGGGAACTCTACCCAGATGGACCCAGGAAGGGCCACAAGGACTCAGCAGAGAACCACAGTAGCTCTGTCTCCCGTGCCAGGGGGCTGGAAGGGTGCCCAGAACATGGGGGCACCTGGAGAAAAACTGCTCTTCTCCTTGCCTCTCAGGGCTGCTGTCCTACTTCCAAAGGACGTCCCTCCACCCCTCACTGAGTGTGTTTGTCGTGGACATCACAGTCCAAGACCAAGATAACATTAAAGGCTTTATCCCATGACAATTAGAGCTGCTTTTAATGGTTTCTTGAGCCCAGTCCACTCCTCCATGGTTTTGTGGCCCAGAGGCTGAAGGTACTGGAAGAGGCCCACAGAGAAACAGATTGGGCAGCTGCACTGCTGAGTCCTGAGCTCTTAGAATTTAAGGGCTCAGCAGACTCAGTGGAGATGAAACAAGTCCTCAGGTGCTCAGCCAAAGCTGCACTTTGGCCAAACACTTTGAATTCAAAGGTGGGCCCCAGTTTCCAAGGGTAAAGTATCAGTAGATAGACCCAGAAATGTCTGTGTACAAAACCCAATTTGTTCTTACTATTGAGCCACTTACTAGATTCATCTCTCAGAGCCTCAGTTTCTCATCTGTAAAATGAGGAGGAAACAAGTCAATGCATTGGAAGCTTTAGCACATAACTGACTCTGAATGAGTATGTGTTCAGTCTTGCTGCCTTGAAGAACTAGAGGGACTTCCCAGCCATGATGGGTATAGAATACACAGGGCTGTTTTCAAAAACTGTCCTCAGAGAAATGCTTGGCAGAAGGGGAAATTTTTTTTTTCTTGAACTTGGACTTGGACGATGTCTACACATAATTAGGCCTGCTGCATCTCCCTGCACCCGCGTCCTACTTGCCTGCTGCATGCTCTGCAGAAGGTCTGGAGGATTGTCTACCTGGATGAAGATGACACTTTTTACTACAGGCGCCCCATCAAGTGAGGGGAGAGAAATTCCTACTAGATGGCCAGGATGAAATCATTGCAACATGGAGATTCAAGTGTCAACCTGTGTGAAGAAATGGATTCTGCCATTACTGGGGAGTGTGATTCCTTGAGTTCTAGCTAAGGCAAATCTGCTGTCTGGAGTCAGAGGATCCAGAAGCAAAGAAAGTAGGTGGAGGGGAGGAGTTTCCCTGCTTTTCAGTTTTTATAATGGGGGTCATAAATGAGGGGGTACAGGCCCCCAGAGAGAGCTTAGCCACCAGAGTGGGTTCCTGGCTTGACCTAGGAGCAGTGTCAAATCACAGAGCTAAGCCTGGATCCTTGGGCAGACAGGCACCTATGCCTGGAAAGTCATTACAGGAAGCTCCAAATGTCAGCAAGAAATGATCATTGCTTGCTCCAGATGGATTCTTCTGCTTACTGGTTGAGAGAAGCTGTAAAAACATCTGACCCCTGCCAGAATGCTACAGGAACTCTCTAGCAGACTTAAAAGATGACAAGAAAAGATTTTAAGAAGAAATGACAGTGTTAGATGATCAGTCATGTCCGATTCTTTGCAACCCCATGGACTCCTCTGTCCATGGAATTCTCCAGGCAAGAATACTGGAGTGACTTGGCATTCCCTTCTCCAGGGGATCTCCTCAACCCAGGGATCAAACCCAGGTCTCCTGCATTATAGGTGGATTCTTTAGTGTCTCAGCCACCAGGGAATCAGCAAGTGTTACTCATTCCAAGAAGCAACAGGTATCTTTCCTCCCCCACCTCTTTCCCTCTGGTGAGAGGCTTCTTGTTGCTGATGAGTCATAGCTGAGCCCTTAATACTGTGTTCCTTAAAGACCATCAGCCATGTCTGATATCACAGGACCCAGATGTAATTTAAAATACAGCCACAGCAGCCTTCAAGTTGAACTTTGGTCCAGAAGTGACAACCAACGAGTGACACCTACTGATATTCCTGTGAAATGGCTTTGGGGCAGGGAGGGAAGCCAAGCCAGTTGGACAGTGTGAATTTACTCAGGACCATGAGGAGACGGATGGGGATGCAGTATGGACAGATCTCCAGCTTGTCATCACTGCTCACCAATGTCAAGAATTCAAAAATATCCTTTGGAACTCATTTAACCTTCTTTAGAAACTGGCCCTAAATAACTGCCAAATTCCTAGAGTCCCTACTGCACATAAGCCATGCTATAGAAGTAAATCATGGACTCTCATTTTAGAAAAGCAGTTTCTTTTCTTTTTTTTTTTTCTTTGACTGCCCTGGGTCTTAGTTACGGCATATGGGATCTTTTAGCTGGGGCATATAGGATCTAGTTCCCTGACCAGGGATTGAACCTGGGCCCTCTACACTGGGACCACAGAGCCTTAACCACTGGACCACCAGGGAAGTCCTAAGCAGTTTCTTTTTACTGACATATTTTACCATCTTTTTTTTAATCTAGCATCTCTGCAACCATCTGTATAAACCTCTGTTTTTGCTTATCTCAGGGAAATGCCTTGTGAGTACAGGCTCAGTGGCATGAACTGAGATGGTGCTATAAGAGCTTTGGGTTCCTGTCTGTCTGCTGGGTCAGAGGCCCCACAGAGCTTCCCCTGTGTTTGATGAGAAGCTGTGTTTGGCCAAACCTGGCTCTTCTGGTTGTAGGAGCAGAGAATCCCCAGACGATTTTTAAGACCCTGAATTCAGGGGCCTATCCCTTAGAAGTTCTTTTTGGAAGTCCACCCAGGTGTTTATCCAGCATGTCCAGTGGTGAGTCTCTGCCCCTGAGGAATTTAGAATGTGGTCATGGAGACCTCACACATATAGCTGGAACTACAGTGGACAGTGCAAAATGGCTTATAACAGCCCAGCGCTTGATCATATAGAGCCTGGTGCTGTTTTTGTTTGTTGTGTGAATCTTTCTAATTGACACCTTCCATAGAATGTGAGATTCTTAAAGGACTGAACTCTGTCTTGAGTCAACAAACCTTTGTTGAGCAACTGCTCTCTGCCTAGCACTGTGCTGGGACTGTGGGGTATGAATAAGAATAACCAGCACTATAAAGAATCTCACTGTATATATAGCAGGGAAGATTAAAGCACAACTCCTAGGAATTACAATGCAATAGTCTAGGTACTGGAATGCAGCACAAAGAATAACTAATTGCCTGAGGAAGAGTTCCCTAGAGGCAGGAGGATTGACTTCTGTTGAACAGTAAGAAGGCCATTCTGGGCCTCAGTAGAAGGGGACTAGAAAGTAGCATCCCTGGTGGAAAGAACAGAACTCACAGGTGGAGAGTACGAAAGAGCATGTGGAGTTTGCAGGAGTTTGCTCTGGTTGGAGTTTAGGAGTGTCTGCTTTACTGGGGGAGGGGTGGGAGATGAGTTAGTTTGGGTACCACTTTAAGACAGGCTGAGAACATGATGTTGGAGAGACTAGACTTTATGGGTAATAGCCATTGAAAGTTTTTGAACAGTGATATAGTCGGACGTGGGTCCAAGAAAGATCACTCTGGCCAGCATAAAAGCTGGTTTCGAAATAAGAAAGAGCTTGAAAGCAGCAAGGCTCTTCATGGGTCCACCGTGAACCAACTTCTACCTAAAACTGTACAGTTAGGAGCCAGTGAAGACCTAAAGGTGGAGAAGAGGGAACTGGATGGGTGTTCACTGAGAGGTTCATTCAGCAAACATTTCTGGAGTGCTCCTTGGGGATAAAATAAGATACAATGGTTTTAAAAGGCAGCGTCATGATTTCCTGATTTCCAGTTTCATTTTGAAGGTGAAGGGTATGGAAGTATTTGGGACTTAATAGGTACTCAGCTGTGTGTGTGAGAGAGAGAAAGAAAGAGAGAGATGGATGAATAGTGCCCTGGGAAGGGTAGAGGTTTAGGCCAACGTCTATTGAATTCCATTTTAGACAGAATGGGTTAAAGATACTTTCAGATCATCCCCATGGAGGGCTCTATCTAGTAGGCACCTGAGAATCCAGGTATGTGAACTGGACAATGGTGAATGCTCCAGCTATGTACTTGGGAGTTTTTAATGCATAAGTGATAGTTGAAGTTGTGGACTTCAGTACAATTGCCTGGAGCTGTATAAAACATAAAGAAAAAGCAGACAGAGTCCTGGGGACTACTGACAATGAAAGGGCAGGTGATAAAAAGAGGCCAGGGTCGGGGACTGGCTGATGAGAGAAATGTAGGGGAGGAAGCAGGCGAAGGCCGCATCTCAGAAACTAGATGAAGACATGGCTAGAAAATAAACATAAGCCTACACATGCAATCGATAGCTAATGGTGGATCGCCTGGAAATGAAAAAGCATAGCCTGTTCTTTGCAAAATAAGTCTGAAGAAGACTTATGTTTTCCAGAAGTGCACATCCTTTACTCTATGAGTATAGATTGCTAAGTCACTTCAGTCGTGTCTGACCCTGTGCGACCCCATAGACAGCAGCCCACCAGGCTCCCCTGTCCCTGGGATTCTCCAGGCAAGAACACTGGAGTGGATTGCCATTTCCTTCTCCAATGCATGAAAGTGAAAAGTGAAAGGGAAGTCGCTCAGTTGTGTCCGACTCTTCATGACCCCATGGACTGCAGCCCACCAGGCTCCTCTGTCCATGGGAGTTTCCAGGCAAGAGCACTGGAGTGGGGTGCCGTCACCTTCTCCATGAGTATAGATTAGTCTAGCAGAATAACAACAACTGAGCTTACAGTGTAAACAAGATCATTGTTGTTTTGTGGAACTACTCTCCAGGGATAAATGAATTCTCTCAAATTTCTGTTCATCAGTCTAAATTTTACATTCAATTGAGTGTTCAATCAGTTTAAAATGATTCTGTGACTGAATGCTTAGAAAGTTGTGCTTTGGTAAACTGAAAATAATTTTTCTAAAGTAATGGGCTAATTTGAAATCTGTTCTTTTTCTTGGTTTGATTTTTGAAGCCTAAATTGTGAGGCATATTCCACTGACTGTAACAAAGTGTCCTGCTCCACTGGGGATATGGTGGGGGGCGGGCTTCTGAAACCATTCATTATTGGGGAGAGGCTGGCACTCAGTAGGGCAAACAGTGGATGCTACTGAATGAATGGATGATGTCCTATTGTCCCTCCTAAACATTAATCCACATCTCAAAGGTGTCTGCATTCAAAGAAATGAAAAAGAAAACATTTTGAAACTCATAACTGAGTAATTAGAGATTAAAACTACAGCTTGCTCTTTCTCTTTCTTATGGGGACAGTATTGTGCACAGAAAGCTGCCCTCTGAAATCCCATTAGAGCCACTGACTCTGTAAAAGCTTCTTGGAGAAAATCTTTTCTAAAGAATGAACGTTAGAATGTGGCCTTCAAATTCCCAGAGACTTGTATTTTTCAGATTATTCAACGTCTGGGTTTAGTTTATTCTTTCAACAAATATTGATCGTCTTTTCTATGCTAGGCACTGAGAAAATGTAGTGAATGAAAAATTAGAAGATCCCATTTTCCTGGAGTATACATTCTAGCCAGAGGAGAAAGGCAGTAACAAATAAGGATGTGATGTGTGTCAGTGGTGATGAGGGCTAAGGATACAACTAGAGCAGCGAGAGGGGTAGGGGAGGGTGGCTGTTTTAGGTGCAGTGGGTGTGGAAGGACAGGTAAACTGAGACACAAGCTCAGTTGCAATCCCCTTATAGCTCACCCCAACCAGCAGAGGGCTGGGGTGAGGGCAGAGGTGTGTTTTGTGAATGCAAACATCAACCCAACCACAACCCCTTAGTCCTTAAACATTATGATATATAATTTAGATAACAGCTGTCAAAAATCAACTCTTTGATTATAATGGTGAGACAGGTGACTTTAAAATAAAACCACTTCCATTATTCAAAAATCCAGAATGACAATCAGCTCTTAGAAAGGACTAAAATGACCTACTAGTGCTCCTCCTTTTTTTTTTTTTCCCCCATGGAGACTTTTGCTCCCCTGCTGAGACCATGTATTATATCTAGTTTCACATCAAAATGAATTTTTGCTGCTAAGTTTGAAAACTGCCTGAAAATAGCAATTAATATTGGAAAAGCTGACAGAACCTTAAGTGTAGTGGCATGATTGGTGCTGCTATAATTATGTGCCTGAGTGTATACATGTCTATGTAAACACAGTATGAAAACACACTTGATGTCCAGGACAGTGGATCAGTGCATTTTCTTGCAGCTAAATGAGGGGAAGAGAGAAGGAGAGGAAGTTGGTAGAATCTTTATAGCACCATCAGGTGGTGTAGATGCTCCTAGTCTTTCTTACATCTATACAAACTTTTCTGAAATTATTTTCACACTCATTGCCTCATTTGATCCTCACAACTTGCCAGGGGTGGGGGGAGGCAAGGGAGGTTTTCTTCTTCCCATTTAATGGATGAGAAAACTCAGTGAGTCAGCTAGGATAACTTGAGTTTCTTATCTGAAAAATGAGGAGATTGGACTCATGTCATCTCCAAGGTGTCTCCTAGGTCAATAGTTCTATGACATTTTTCCCTGATTTTCCTGAGGTGACACCGCTGTCTAATGGTAGAGATCCCCTTTTAAGTCCAAACCCCTTTCTGCCACACATTTCCTCCTCATAGTCTTCAAACCCTTTACAGCATGTTTAATCATCTGTAAAATGTAATGTCTACTGTACAAGGTTGTTGAGAAAATTGTTGAGGGGATCAGAGGGAAGGCTTGTGAAGCACCTAGCAAAGTGGTCGCTTGTATTATTATTGCCATCACTATGACTAATACGAAGGGAGTGTTGTATAATGGAAAGAGCATTGGCATTGGGAGTCAGGTCAGTTTCTAGTCACTTACTGATGTGTCATCTTGGACAATGAGCTAACCTTTCTGAGCATCCTCTAGCGGGGAGCTGAAAATCCCTATCTTGATGGGTCATTTGAAAACTAGAGGAGAGGATGTACATAGAGCACCAGTCCCAGTGTCTGCCATGTCCCTGATGCTCAATAGACAGTTGGCAGGTATGAATGATAAACCAACTTTCAAAAGAAACAGATATGTTTTCATAATTCTCTCAAAACCTGAAGTGGTATTTCATAGAGGTAACATATAACCTTGAAATTAACAGAAGCATAGTCCTCTTTTAAACAAATAAAAGGAAAAAGAAGATTCTGAAGTTTAGTCATTCAGTGCACATCTCAAAGGGAGAAGAAAAATTCACGTGCAGCCAGTAGTTAGTAAATGTTCATTGTGGAGTTTCAGAGGGTCTTCTGGAATCTGGTATATATTTTGATCAAGTCTTCCCACGCTCCCCACTACAACAATCAGATAGGGTTATGCAGTTTACTTAGAAAAGTTTGCTTGCCCTCATTGTACCACTTTCTTTGAAAAGTAACCACTTGGATAACTGTGAGGAACTGCTTTGCCATAACGATGACCCTTATGAGGGATCCAGTAGAGTTGGAAATCAACATCCTAAAGTTCTGTCTCTGGCAGTATGGTCACAGAAGAGGCTGGTGGCAGAACTGAAATGGATTGTGGTTACTCGTCTCTGTGGAGGATTTCTCGGTACTGAATTTCCAGGGCACAATAAACTAACATTTACAGGCATCTGTGGGCACACGCTCTGGAGCTGTGTTGCGGATGTGTTGGCAGCTGCTAAGGAGTTGCAAGGTGGGTAGCACTGCCCTGGACCTGTTATTCTAAAATCTAGTTGATGATTTAAACCACTGGACCCAAGAGAGGTATGTATCGCACAAAAGACCAACGTTGAGTCCCATATTATTTATTACATGCATTGTTTGAAGGTGA
The DNA here is from genome assembly GCF_019923935.1 of Bubalus bubalis. NCBI lineage: Eukaryota > Metazoa > Chordata > Mammalia > Artiodactyla > Bovidae > Bubalus > Bubalus bubalis. Next base: position 26,680,188 of record NC_059168.1, read on the forward strand.
TAAAACATAGCACTGGACATTTAAATATGACATTTTTCTCTTATTTGATGTATATCTATCCTGGAAATTAGTCCCACTGTGTCTGCCCATCCTTGGTGGATATCTCAAGACAATTGAGTTTTCTACCTGAGAGCTGTACACTAAATGCTTTGACCAATGTCTGTTATGTTTGGTTGTCTTCCAGTTTTAAAATGTGTGAATTTCCTTTTTAATGTTCTAGGGGAAAGCAATGGTATTTGCCCCACGCCGAGGGAATACTTTAAACCAGTTTTGCAGTCTAGCTGAAAAAGCTGGTTTCTCTATCCAAAGACATGAAAATTATGATGAACACATTTCAAACTTCCACTCCAAGGTTAGTTTTCTGCTTGTGTTAGATAACACTTTAATCCGCATTGCATTTTGAAGAGATCATGGTCTTTTTGGCAGGTAACCTAAATATTTGATTAAAGGACTCCTTAGGTGTGCTGCTTCTGAACAGCTATTTGTATCTGGTTATTTTGTGTGGCAAAGCCATCTTTTATCTTTGCATGTCTAGAAGGATTTTACAGAAACCATTCCTGTTTACTCCTTTCTCTGAAACTAACTAATCTCTTCATTCATAATAGACTGATTTGTAGGATGCAGGGGAGGTGGCATAGAATGAATGATAAACAAGCATTTATATTTTAATGAAAAAACCTTCAGCTTTTAAGTAGGTTAAATGCTTAGCTGCAACTGAAATAAATAGAAGGTGAATGTCTAATTGTATCATGTTAGACTGTAAATCTTTATCTCCACTTGCTTTATGGTTGGGTCAGTTGG